>NW_027175843.1:9860339-9972839 GCF_023055335.1 Clinocottus analis
GCGCATGTTATTGGCAAGAAACCTGTAAGGTTTTTCTAGAGACACGGCCAATGTCCGAAAGTGGGAATGCACGCCGCTGTGTGCGATACCGGAGCCACACTTTAATGTATTAACAATGAGGGAGAGGTTTATATCGTTTATTTCCGCGTTTAAAAACAATCTTGTACGGGGCGCATCGCATGGCAACCTCTCCTCCATGGCTGGAGAATGAGGGAGATTTGAAAAGCATGTGTTGCTGCTGCACCTCTGAAGTCGGTGCCACGGGGGAAGCGATACTCGTAAAAAACGAGGCGTTACACACTTCGGTAGTAGCTGCGAGTTATGGACTCACGTGCTCCGGTTGTCGACCTCACGTTGGCCTAATATTAAGTTCTCGGTCCATTTGTGCGGCGTGATGTACACTTAAAAAGTGCCTCCAGAACAAAGCGGCAGCAGCACATGGGGTTGCAGCAGGCCGCGCGCCTTTGCTATCCCGCGAGTCGCGTTAGCGAGTTAGCTGCTAACGTGAGCAAACCGACGGTATCGTGAAGTTGCAATATTGACACTGGCTTTAAGGCTTATACTGCATGTGCCTAGTGAGAGCGCCGGTGTCCACAAGCACTCGGGGGACATGCACTGACATTTAGTTTGTGTTAGCACGTAGGGGTAAGCTATTATAAGCAGCTAAGATAAGAGACTACTGGGAAGTAGATGGAGGGTGTTAGCCAACCACAGCCCTGCTCGCGTGGTGCGTCTTTTACGCTATTTGCCAATACGCCGGGTTGTTTCCATATATTACGAATCGGTGGTATTGTCATTATTTGTCGGAGAGTACTCTAGGTGAAAGCTGGCCGGGTTCGCATGTGTCACGCGCTAGCCCGTTTGGCTAGCACATGCTTGCGCTGCACTGTTTTGATGGGAGCCCTCGGGTGCTACTAGCTTGTTACGTGCTGGATTTTGGCGTAAGTTTGCAGCAGATCTTATCACAGCCTGGTGCGGCAGGTTGTAATTTGCGCACGTGCACCTGATTTGAGTGTTGAGTGCACAGCCGTGTTAACGTCACCAATCTAGTTCTACGTGTATCGTGCTATCAAGTCCGGTGGAAGTAGTTTACAAAATGCGGACTCGTGGGCGCCATGTTAGCGCGTGGGGGAGGGGTGCAGCAATGTGACGGGGCAAGTGTCGCTATCTTCCTGCAGCCCAGGTTTACACTCGTGTTTCCTTTTTTGAAATGTGTTATTGAAGATGCGCTACACGTGGTTGTTTCTCTTTGGTGGTTCCCCCCACACACATACACATGGACAAACTCAGTTGCACAAACTTTTCCGATGGTTTCATGAACTCCTGCGCATCAAATTGCATAATAGGCAATTAGGCGGGTTGGACAATACTTCCGTCCTAGGGATATAAGGGATTTCTGCAAGATTTTACGTGCAAAACGAATCACCCATGACCACATGCACAATCTGCACCAGTTTCCATATGGTCCAACTTATTGTTTTACTATGCCCTTTTTTTCTTTTTTTTAAATACGAGCGTGAAACAAGACTTAACATAACCCACTTGGTGGAGGTTACAAAACAAGTCACAACAATGGTCATTATGTTTGGTGATATCAGTCTTAGTTAGCTAAAGTGATGCACATTAATAATAAAAATATTTAAATCTTATTTAGGGTTTTTCTAAATACACAAAGACACTTATGCAAATACACAATATGTGCATTGTAACATTACTGGTAATTTGAATTCATTGATTCAACTCTGAAGTTTATTGTCAATCCTTTATCGCACAATGATGGCTGATATTATCTGGTTCTAGAGTTAAGGATGAGTGTCCTTTTTTAAAAAATTAAAGATCTGTGAGTTTGTAGTTATTAGTCAGAGATAACCAGCACCTTAAATACATCACCAACACGTGTTTTCCATAATCTTCTGACATCTAGTAGACTGCAACTTAACTGATCAATAAAACAATGAATTTGGGTGGTAATGATGTAATAGATTTCAGATTTAATTAATGTTACTGATATTGTCTCTCTTGTGCTTGCAGAACCCTGTGTATCTCCTCTGGAAAGCCCCTTGTGGATCATAATCCATCCTAATTCATCATGTCATTTGAAAGCTTCCTGTGAAAGTCATTGTAGTGTCAAAGTGCTTACAGTGCAGGTAGTTTTATATAATCTACTGCAGTGAAGGCACTTTCAGCACTATTCTGATAATGGCAACTAAAGGAGCAGGCCTATTCAGACTTGATTGGTTTATGCATGTTCTGAATAGACTGAATCCTGAATACACATCAGGCAGGACCTCATCATCGTCCTGCTGTGATGTTCGAACCTGCTGTTCCTGAGTCAGGCAACTGATATTTGTGAGGCATCCTCACACGGTTTTCTTTTCAGCATTCAGCAGTGCATTAATTCTATTTGGCTTCTGAGCGTTAATCAATCATCTGTATATTAGGTCATTCATTACTGGGAGATACAGACCAAATGATCTACAGTTGATCTTTCTGTTTTAGGTACATTTTATGAAAATGGACTGTTGTGACAAATCATTGTGAAATGGGTATTTGGCATAACTTAACTTGTGCATTCATGCCTTCCACTAGTGCTTATGCTAAGGTGCATCTAGTGCAGATAGTGAAGTAGACTAGCACCTACTGCCCTAAGTGCTCCTTCTGGCATAAGGAGCTGGGCCACTCATCTCCCCTGTATCTATTTGTGTGTCTTTGTGTATGCGGTGTAAGTAACGCACGTTTATTTAAAGCAGTTCTCTGTTAGTTTTGCATAGTTGCGCTCCGAGAAGAAATAAGTTGTGCAAATCTATGCAAAACTAATGGTGGCCTGTGTTTCCATCTGAATTCTCCTTTTTGTTGATTCGTATTCCATGGGGGTCAACTACATTTCACTACAGCTCTGTTAAAGACATGTTTCAGTAGTATTAAAGTGCTTATAGTGCAGGTAGTTTTATGAAATTCTACTGCAGTGTGAGCACTTAAAATACTTCTAGATGCGTGTTTCTTCATGGGGAAACTACAGCTGTAGCTTATACATTACATATGGGTCTCTGGTTAGTTTTGCTGGTTTGCTTTCAGCTTTTCACTGTACTGCTGTGCAAATCCATGCAAAACTGATCATAGAACCGAAATGAATCTGTCAAAAGTGATCCCTTTCTGAGCAGGTTGGGAGAGGAAGCAATGCTCTGTACTTGTGCGGTATTGCACTTGTCCCGGCCTGTTGAGGACATGGGGAATTGTTCCGCACTAAATTCTCCTGCGATATGGCTTGCATTAATCTAGGATACATTTGTTTTGAATGATCTGTATGCCACAATCTCTCCTTTTTTTTTTTTTTTGGAAGGAACAATCAAATGGCAAAATGCAGATGAATTATCCCACCTCTTTCTCAAACAACTGATTAATATGGATTGTTTTGTCTCAATGTTAAAAAAAAAAAATCAAACTCTGTAATGAAATTGACAATCATTCATTTAAAACATGTTTTTTATATTTTCATTGACTATGAGATTTATTGCGTCGATTATAAAGATTTCAGTGTTTAAGTGTTGTTTTTTTTTACTGCAAAGAATGTTTAAAAGAACAAATAGTTATGCACAAAGCTTTAATAATCCAGTGCCTCCTTTGAATAATGGAGAGCCAAACTATATCACTTAAGCGTGTAGGAGACGTTTGTGTATGTGCAACTGGCTAAAATTATGGTAGTTTTAATGTGCTGAATAACACAAGACTCAACACATTTTGAAAAGGTGTTGGGCATTCAAAGCATTCATGCTGAATTTATTGTTTTTTTTAAAGCCTTATAAATACATTTTGTATGAATGAAAACGTGGGCTTTGTATAAAGTTTGCAAATATGTTAAAGACATTGATTTGAGGGAAAACAAAAATATTCTGGCAATATATGTAAATACTTAAACATGTTTATACCAACACAATGTGTCTGCAAATTCAAACAATATTGTTGCTTTCATTTCAACAAATGGAAGTTTAAGAATGTAACATCTTTAAATGGCTTGGGTAAAAGCAGTTGCAAACCGAAATTTTAAACCTTAACTTTAACAAACTGGGTTGGAGCACACCTCCGGTATTCTGGATGTTTATTCCTGATGTGTGGTGCATAAATAGTTGTCTTACTTGATATTTGGACATTTTACATGCCCTGCTGGTATTTTATAAATCATGTACAAACAACACATATGCTGTATCTAATGGCAGGTGTTACTACTTCAACTAATCAGCCAGGTTTCAGTCCTGTATTTAATCTAAGTATGAGGGATATTTTTTCATTTTAATTGTTCCTCAAAATTGAATGTGCAGTTACTCCTTTTTCCAGCAGAGGGAGGTATCTGTATACTTAAAGAGCTCATAACAACATAAGTGGGAAATTTTCAGTATGAAACTATACAAACGTCCAAAGTCTACAAAATATCTATAAATATAATTACAGATGTGCCTCGGAGGGCAAAGATGATGGCAGTTTTGTATTTGACGAGTCATAAATGCCACCAAAAATTGATTGGAAGCATGTTTTCTGTTGCTTTTTACCCTACATTCCATTGCCACGTTTGTCTCGAGCATGTATTATATATTTGAAAAAGATGAACGCTCCACCTATCTTACGCACACACACAGCCAACCTCAGGCCACTGAGCCAAGTTTTCAATATTCTGTATTGCATGGTAGGCTGGCAGAGAGCCATTCACTGGAGTGTTCACCTTTCATTATCATGTCCTTTTTATTTGACAGTCAATATAAATGGGAACCATCCAGAAAGGACATGAACTCAAAGAATACATTCCTTGTCAGCCCATGCTGGTTGCTCTCACAACCTCTATTTATTTTGTTGTCCAGAAAATCGTATGCCTTTAGATTGCTGCTTGATTGTGGGTGTCAGGCCGGTGGCACCTGTTATCAAGTTGTATTAATGTGGCAGAACTGAGTCAGGGATCAACCAATAGGATCTTCTGTCTTTCAAATAAAGAATATTGAGAGGTACTTTACACCAGATTCAGAGCATTAATAGCGCAGCAAACAATCATGTGCTATGTAAAGATATATGGACTGACATCTACCTAGCCACTCTTCCTCTGTGTGTGTTGTTTTCTGAGCTTTGTTTACAGAGCTGGGCCAGCCATGATGCCATCTGGTCGTGCATGAGAGCATGCTCCTCTGGTTTGTTGTAGCCTTAGCTTAAGTTGGATATTCAACAAACATCATTAAATCCGGACAGAGCAGGATCTTCTTATTTATTGCCGGACAATGTTGGAAGTAGGATGTGCATGCACCTCCTTGAGTTACAGCTGGAGGCTGAAGGTATCATCTCATCAATACGTTAAACCAATATATATATATATATATATATATATATATATATATATATATATTTATATATATATATATATATATATATATATTTATATATATACATATATATACATATATATATATATATATATATATATATATATATATATATATATATATATATATATATATATATATATATATAACCAATTTGTTTTTTTCTATACCTTCATGCTAACTTACCAATGTTAGTGGGAAAAACATAATTAAAGGGTATACTAAATTGGTCTCATGTTGCACACTTATTTGTATTACTGATATGTGATTATTTTACATACATATTTCTTTCATAACTTCCATAATGTGATGTGACCCAAAGACTGAAAATGAATACCAAAAAAAATATCAATAGCACCCCCAGGACACACTTTTTCATAAAGGATTATTGAATGAAATAAAAGAAGCATAAACTTACTGTAGTGAGGAACTCTGATTTGAAATTTGAGTTGCACAGTCAAATCTTGTAGGAACTATTAAAACCGTTCCCATTATTGTTCCAATAAAATATGTATTTAATTAAATGATTTACACACAGCCTAAGTAATACAAACAACGTCTGTGCTGCATGAGACCAATTTTATAAATGTGTTATGGTTTTCACCAATGTTAGCAAGTCAGCACGTAGGTCTTATGAAAAAATATTGGTTTTGTGTTCTTAGAGACACTGATGGGAGAAGAGCTAACTCTCCGTACACTTTCAGGATCGAGTAAACTGAATAAGAAGTAAACTGAATTTCCGCGGGTTTTTTATCACCCAAAAGAAAGATAAAAAGAAGTCACATGTTTATTTTCAATAAATAATCAGTAAATGGTGACGGTTTCATTCTTAGTCAACAATTTTCAAATAATAGCGAAGGCTTATTAATAATATTTGAAGGGACTCTCAAGTTATTCAATAATTCAAAAGGCTGTTTAGTTTGGAACATGTATTGCGTTTGCTATTGATGAGAGCATATTTGTTCATGAGATATTTGGTGAAGTCATGGGAAATGAACACCTGTCTCTTTGCAGATGCCAGTTCTCTCAAGTCGTTCAAAGACAAACTCTAAATAAGACGCAGTTAAATGTTCTTTACTTCAATTGTTGGGCTTTCTGGCTTTCAATTTGATTGTGTTGTTCACATCTCGTGGACCTTTTCCTTCTTAATCTGTATTCAAAGTTATGCCTCGCTTTCACTCTCTCTCTCTCTCTCTCTCTCTCTCTCTCTCTCTCTCTCTCTCTCTCTCTCTCTCTCTCTCTCTCTGTTGCTTTCTCTTCATTCATGGCTAGAAATGATTCCTTTTATGGCCCCTTAACCCATGACTGGTATTTTTCAGCCCAGGCTTATGCAAAACTGACCTTTTATTGTGAACAGTTATTGCTCTCGCTGTCCCTTGATTAGAGGAGGTGATGTAGGACACAACAGCTGAATTAACAAGACTGTTCATTTGTTATCTGGATGCGATGTCCTCTTCTTTCCTCTGAATAATAACTGGAATCTTACACAATAATCTATATGCCGGGATTCCCTGTGGATTGAAGTAATGGGAGACTCTGTGTGCGCCTAAATGTGTTGGGTTCCCTGGTGCAATTACTGTTGAGACTCTGTCAAGGATTTCAGAAAAAGAGGATGTGTGATGTTGAGTGTTAGTCGTTCTTCATGGAGGGTTGGCTGTTAGTTTCATCAAAATGTAATAGCCCCCAAGAGTCTGCAGATGGCCTCAAACACTTAATCAATGTAAGTCCTGAACACAGACTCCTGTCCTGATAGTAATTACCCAGCCTCAACTGTGTCCGCTTCTTACTATCGAGTTACAAGTGGCACTTGTGATCGTCACAATTTAGTAGCTATCTTTTTGTTGATGTTGTTGTTGTTGTTGAAGAGTGTTTAACCGAGAGAGCTCAATACAAGCCTTCTTTCATGGTTATCAGGGTGTGACTGATTTTACAGAAACCTGGTCAGCTTCTCTTAGTACTTGTAGGGCTAATTGAATATTCAGAAGGGACCTTGTGTTTGTGTGTGTGTGTGTGTGTGTGTGTGTGTGTGTGTGTGTGTGTGTGTGTGTGTGTGTGTTGTGTTGTCCCGAGGGATTGTTTAATTCTGCTAACAGACACAAAAAAACCCTGCGTCAGGCATGCTGCTCAGGCTGCAATCCACTGTTGGCATTCACTCTAAAGGGGTCTGTTCCTTCATTTGACCTTTGTGAGTTAACCGTGACTCTATCCCCAGGATCGTGCCCGACCGCAGCGTGAACTCCAATTTTACATATGCATATGGCACACCGCAGCTGTCAATTTATGCTAATGTACTTTTGAATTAGCCATGAAAAACAATTAATTTTCCGAGCAGGTTGATGAGGAGTTTTCACAAGGAGCTTAATCACTATCTTTTGTGCCAGAACACTTGCTGACTATGTGGCTGTGAAGGGAGACACGGACAGAATTCAAAGAATGTCCAATCGAGATTAGGAAACATTCTCTTGCCTGCTTAATATACTTTACACACACCTGATCTGTTGCAATGCAAAGATGGACCCTTGTGATTTATTGGAGTTAATAGCCTAATAATTAGACAATTCTTGCAAGTAACACAGACTCACACATTTTCCATAATAAATGCACAAGTTTGTGACAATTGAAAGCGGTATCAAATATCACACTAATATTTCAGACCTTCAATGAACTTGTGGATCATGTATGGCATAATATTTCAGTAAAACTTAAAAACTAAACAAATATTGAAACAGGATTCCACCAATATTATGTTTTTCACACGCATTTGTGTTGGGCTGTGCTATAAATATACAAAAAATGCTATTATAATCTAACTACTCCTAATATAGCATGAATGTATGATCTAGGTTTTAGGAAATGGTTGCTAAGTTATATGTTGATTTGAATGTCCAAAAATGTCCTTATAAAATATAGGCCAGTATGGTTGTGAGAAGCTACAATCTTAAACAGTGCCCCAAAGACATAGTGTTCGAGAGAGAGAGAGAGAGAGAGAGAGAGAGAGAGAGAGAGAGAGAGAGAGAGAGAGAGAGAGAGAGAGAGAGAGCACTGTGGGTATATGCTGGGCTTGAATGTCTGAAAACACACTATCTAACAGCGACCAATCTGTGTCCTATTTTTCACTCACCCCTTCTGTCACCTGTCTCTCACTTGCTGTCCTTGGGGAGTCAAAGTTCCCTTTGGCTTAAAAACCTCTCCAATCTTTTTTTCATCTGCTCAACTAATTTCCAGTAGGCCGGGCGGTAAGATAGAACTGGCAGAGCTCTCTGCACTGCAGATGTTGAGGCAACTGCTCTCCAGTTATCTGGCCCGGCAGTCGGAGAGACAATTTCAGGGGACAGTCTGTACATTTACAATGTTTTACTGTATTTGTGACGGTGTACTTCCCCCTCTTTTATTAACCACATACCTGTACTTTGGCAGCTGTCTTTTCTGTTTTCTGTCCAAATTGCCATTTGGAAGAGCTTAATATATATATATATATATATATATATATATATATATATATATATATATATATATATATATATATATATATATATATATATATATATATATATATATGGATTTAGAGAAGCGAGGAGAGCAATAAAAGTGCTGGCTGTCTCTTGGGTTTGGGTTGTCAAAAGGCCACATAGAGCAAACTGTGTTGAAACATCTGTGTGCATTCCATCACTAGTATATGGTGTGAACTATCCAAAATGTATCATCTGGACTTTTGCTCTACTTTTTCATGAACTGTGGCACTGCAACACTATCTTGTTCTATTCCCACGGTATTTATTTGCTGGTATTTATTTGCTGGTGTTTGTTTGCCGGTATTTATTTTTTTCTGATCTGGAAAAACTTTGTTAATTGAATATCTCATTTCATGTTTGTTAAAACAAGGATGCATGACTATTTAGCTAATAAATAGGTCTATACATCACAAACTGTGAAAATGGTGCTAAAGTTAGTTTGTTTTTGTTTATTAAACATGATAATTTCCTTACTTTTACCAAGTAGCTAACGAAAGCCAATATTATGGTGACAGATCAGAAAAGTGTCCTGTGAATCGTTTTTGTCTCAGGCATTTGTCGTTGGCGATCGATCTGTTCTGCCAGGCCAAAAATATGTATCAAATATCAATATATCATTTATGTTGTTTTGGAAGGCTCAAACAAACAGTGTATGTCATTAAGTGTGAAATACATAATGCTGTATCTCCACTATGTTATCTTCTTCTATAAGTAAATTTCCCCTTATCAAGAAAGGCAGCACAGCTGGTGGTGCAACAATTATAACCATTACAATACCTTCTTACTAATGGTCAGCTTTCACATACTGTTTCTGTTTTATTTGACTGACATGTTTGATTAACGGCAGAACACTGTTGCAATGTGTGTCCAAATACATTTTTTACAGAAATACATATTTATATTCAGAAAGACAATGAAGAAAGAAGACTGCAGCTTTTCAGTCCATTCTTATGTTTTATAATGGCAACAAGATACGTTGGCTTAGCCTTATCTCACCTAAGGCATTTTACTGCTAGAGTTATGTTCAAAGAGAGGCAAAGCTTTCGTTTTAGTGCTTAACATAAGTCATTTTCTCTCAAAGTATACAAACTGGATGAAGTCCACTTGAAGAAAAACAACACATTTGGTTTTAAATCTTTCCACATTCAAGAACAATAATCGATGAAAATTTCACATTGACAAAAAGATCATATCAAGGGAGGCTTTAATGGTTTTATTGTTTGCTGGAGTGATGAATAGAGTGGGAAGCATGTCATAGCATGCTCATAATGCTGATTGGCAAGCTATGTGGAGAAGAGTTGTGAAGCCAGGTCACATGGCAACCTGAGCCATTCAAGTCCACACTGTTTGGTTTATTTTCTGGATCCCCCTTAGCTGACCTCTTACTGGCCGCTAATCTTCCTGGGGTCCACAAAAAGGACAAAATATAATACATACAAAAATGTGCAAAGCATAACGTGAAACAAACAGTTGAAAATAGTGCAAACAGAAAAAAAATAATTTAGTACAGTCAGACACCTAGTGCAGTCTTTTTTACAAAGAAAGATCAGATGACTAAAAAAGCCAAGGAAAACGCAAGTGGTTAATATCCTTAAGTTGTGCCTTTAATTGTTTTTTTAATAAAAAAAAAAGATTATTACCTGTATGAGTTATATGAGGAGGTATTACATTCCATGCAGTAATTGCACGAAAAATAACTGTATGTTTGATGAAAAATGAAAGTATGAACATTTAGATAAAACAAGTACATAAATACAAATGCAACAAGTAAGTGAAAAACAAACTAATAATAATAATAAGTAAAGTGCACAAAATTAAGTTATTGATTGTGTGAAAGTGACAGGTGTCCTTCTTAGCAGCTACTGACCATATAACAGATGACAAAAGACCAGTTAGTGTAACACCTGACAAACAATAGACAGTGATATATGAGCAAAGCACTTTCTGGTCATAGCTAGTTCCTTACCGTTTTAGTGACAATGCCGTCAATGTGCCAGACTACGACAACTGTTTGTCCAACACTACACCCAGTAGTTTGGCCGTCTTGATCTGTTCTATTGCTGAACCTGACATTGACAGGTTAAGCTGTGTGTCACCATTAAGTATATTCCTTGAGCATATACTGTCTATGACTGTATTGCTCTGGCAGCAAGTTATGTCATTGCATTGTCAATCTGTTTTGCTCCTGATATGCTGCCTTGGTGAGCGTTGACAGATTTTGCACCATGAACCAGTCACTGGTACAAAAACGATGTATTATTCCTTAAACTAGGATAAGAAATGATTTCTTTGACAAGCCATGATCTTGGACCAACTGTGGAGATCTATCTCATCGTTCGACATTTTCCCCTTGTCTTTCTGCACACCATATGAAATGTTTGATACAAAGGTCTCTGGGCAATAAATCTGTGTAGCAGGAGAGATTTACTGACAGATCAAATGACACATTGCTTTTCTCTGAAGATCTCAACTGAGAGGAGAAAGACACAAGCCTCTCAGCAGTGTCTCATTAATTAATAAATCGTCTCAAAGGGGGAAAGAAGTGGTCTTGTAACATTGTGTCTTATGTGCTGTTGAAGGCCAAGCATAAAACCACAAATGGTCACTGATGTAATCCTACACAATTCTACATGCAAATGTGTATTGCTGAAGACATGTATTAGCATTTGCAGTAATCCTCTTTCCTTAGTCAGAGTGAACATATAGGTTTACAGTTCCACTGTGGCCAATGATGAATCACGTAATTTGTCATCACAGAGAGAATCTCCTCTGAGCTACTATAGATTAATGTGTCTCCTAATTATTCTGCCTGAATTAGCATAATATTTCAACACTATTCTCTGAATGTTTTTCAAAGTAAAGCTGCAAGCAATTATCTGTCACCATCTTCAGTCTGGAGAATTGATGGGTTGACCCCACTTGTCTGAACATCACAACTTGACTCTCGTACTCGTGCAGGCGATGTCAAATGAGACAGCTGGGACTAACTCTAGATGACACAAGCCACTGACTGCTGCTAAAGATGTACCATTTGTCAGAAATAAACTAACATTTCCTTTCAGTCGCGGCTCTCTGTGCCACTACATTTCATAATTGCCGCAAGGCAGTTCTGAATGTCGATGGGAAAGATCTCCTGTGGTATCATCACACTGGCATGCTCTTTGTCCTAGAAGCAAGAACCAGCCTTTCCGCTAATCCAAAGAGTGCTCGTGGAGTCTGGTCGAGATTAACTGTTTGTTGACAGTTTCGACAAGAAACTTGCCGATGCTGCCAAAGTAAATTCTGAAAAGACTGAAGTGACCACCAGAGAGATAGTCATCACAGTGAATTGGGCCACACTTTGTCAGCACAGTAAAGTTCTATTTGGCCAGCCTTACTGGCACAATCATGTACTCTTTTCAGAACATACCAGGAAAGATACTGCCCCCTTTACAGAGGTGCATTATGCATGTAATTTATTGTAAAAGTATAGAAGAAAAGGAAGTATATAAATGAGTGGGAGTACATGGAAACAGGGTGCTTGAGGAGTTTATTGATGAATTAGTGGGTGGATTATATTCCAGGCATATAAATCTCCATAAGAGCATCTATAATGTTATTTTCTTTTCAGAGTGACTGTGTTTTCCACAATAAAGGAGTTTTTCACCACAAGCATGTAGCTGCTCATCAAACAGGAGAGCATCATTTTAGTTAATACTCAGAGACAGTAATTGAACACATTATTGGAATTTACCAATAGCGTTTTGCATTTCTTACAAGGCCTATCTATTCATCTGCAAATGAACAGCCTCTGTCTTAACCTCCATCCTCCCAGTGCAAGTCATACAGGCTTTGAATTAATGAGCTGTAACTACTGTGGTAGCGCCATCTCGGTAATGGAGCGTGAACTGAGCAAGTTCACATCATCTCACTGTAACTGAGCAAAAAAGCCCCCTAGAAACCGTCTGGAAATGAAGATGAATGTGGATTCTAGTTTGGGATAGGCACATGTATTGGTACACCAGGCTATATAACAAGATCCTTAATTACAATTACATTCTAGGTACAGGGTGAACAATTTCTCTTTACAGGGTGATGACACTATAATTACAGTACTTACATTTTTGTCTTGGTATAGCTACCAAATAAGTATTGTATTGATTAATTGTACATACTTAATAATATAAGAACTGACTTTACTGCTCTCTAATAGATGTCTAAAAGGCAATAAAAAACAACATGAAATGCAAAATCGTAACAATCTCACTAGCCAGACACGTTATCTCTGATAAGTCGAGTGCAATGTCCAAAAGATTAAAACTGTTTATCACTTATAGCTTATAAACTATTTTAGTACCAATTCCATTTATTTTGTATAGCCCAAAATACAGGAATTACAAATTTGTCTCTGAGGGCTTTACAATCTGTCCACATATGACATCATCAAGGGGACCTCAGGGTTCTCTGATTTCTGGGTTCTGTGCTCTGACCTCAGGGTTCTCTGATCTTAGAGTTCTCTGATCTCACGGTTCTGTTCTCTAAACTCAGGGTCCTATGCTCTGACCTCAGGGTTCTCCGATCTCAGAGTTCTCTAATCTCAGGCTCCTATGCTCTGACCTCAGGGTTCTCTAATCTCAGGGTGATATGCTCTGATCTCAGGGTTCTACGCTTTAATCTCAGGGTTCTATGCTCTGATCTCAGGGTTCTATGCTCTCCTGTCATGGTGCTATGCTCTGACCTTAGGGTTCTATGCTCTAACATCAAGGTTCTATGCTCTCACCTCAGGGTTTGGTTCTATGATCTCAGGGTTATATGCTTTGATCTCAAGGTAATATACTCTGATCTCCGAGTTCTATGCTGATAAAATACCCCCCAAAAACATTTTAACAGGGAGAAAAAGGGAAGAAACTTTTGGGAGAGAAACAAAGGAGGAACCCTTTTGATGGATAGAAACAATAGATGTCATGTGTACAGAACGAACAACATAACAGAGTTACAATACATTCAATGCATATGCATATACATTCAATGATTCATATAATGAGAGTAGTAGGCATGATGGAAACACTACAACTACTAAAAATAACAGCAAAGGTGGATATAGTATAATAATGATAATAATAATATCAACAGTAATGGCATTGGCAATACCACTTGCAATGCAACTAGCAATTACAGTGATAATTGCAGTCGGTGTCGGTCAGGCCCAGGGTCCAGATATCACCACGATCCATATAAACCTGCGAGGCGAGAAAGCACAAAGATTTCGGAAAAGGAGCAAAGTTTGTAATGTGCATTAATGGTGCATGAATTCATACAGAAGGAAATAAAGAATGGTGGGCTTCAGCAAGGCTATATCAGGGGGCAGGACCCAGGAGGTAGGAGTCACGACCGGGGTCCAAATATAACCACGATTCATGGAAACTTGTGAGGCGAAAAAGCGCAAAAACTCTTAAATGAGGTGACCATGACTGCCCTCGAACTGAAAGTGGAAGCTGGTTCCATAGAAGAGGAGCTTGATAACTGAAGGCTCTGGAACCAATAGTAGCACTGCATTTACTGGCTCCTTAAGATATGTTGGTGTCTCACCAATTACAACAATGTCTTTCAGTGGTCAGTGTCTGCTGCCTGTAAAACCAACAACTTCCTGAGAATGTGGCTCCTCGTTCCCTGATTACCTTATGTTTGTAAATGAGGTATAGGGAGGAAGGAAGAGGCAGAGTAGAACACAAAGCTTTCAGGGCTACACACATAACTAGCTTTTATGCTGGGTAATAACACATATCCTCATCTCTATTCCATAATTTACAGATGACTATATTTTATAACATTCACTAGACAAAACTTCCACCACAGCCACGAGTTAATAATGTGATATTTTGGGTTACTGCTGCTGCATGGCACAAAACCTCACTTTCCAAAATGGCCAGGCATGATGTTGTTAGAAATTTCCATTAAGGTTTTCAAGGCTACCTCAATAGATCTCTGCCGTGACCCATTGATTATCTTCTTTAATTAGCTGGTTTACTGGCTGGCTTATTTATTTCAATTACAGGCCACTGTAAACTGCCAGAAATCTGTCGATTGTTGACGCAATTACTTGGCTACAGATGGAAGTCGATTAATGTACCATTTACGGTTTAATTCCATTATCTTTTTGCCCTTGAATTACAATCGTTTTGTCTTTGACTGCACCAGCATAGATTTCTCTTACAGTATGATTCAAACCATTTCTTCTTCCAGTTATGTTCATTAACAACTTATTTGCAAAAGCAGTGTGTTTCATAGTTTCATAAGAATTACTTTTTTAATTCCCACAATACCTGCACCAAGTGGTTTAGTTGGCTAAAGATAACACAACGTCATTGCTTACTCTAAGGGGTTTTAACTTTGTGAGCTCAGGTAATTGACTTTGAATGCAACATAGAGTGGCCATTAAAATGTGTAGTGCTTAGATTGACACCATGACACTATCAGGGTTACACAGGATTTATTTTTGCAATCTTACAATCACTTTGTTTCTATATAGATTGCAATAAGTGACGATGTAAGGATTGATTTACCAATCATTGTCTCTGCATTTATATACATGAATGTATTGCTTGAGAGTATATTTTGAACTATAAAATAGAATCTAAGTGTCATTAAAAGCACCGAACTATATACAGAAAATAGTTGTTTTCTTACCGGTAACTCCCCTGCACATCCCTTCACACTTCATATTTAAATACACAATTTAAACATTACACTTTAACATACACTTTACAATACTGCTATCTGTTTGTCTGAGCACTTTATCTTATACTTAATTTAATAGCTATTGCACTGTTGTTGTCATTGATTGTTGATTGTTATTTGTCTTGTCTAATGTCTCATGTTACGCACCTTCCCATAAAAAAAAATCCT
Organism: Clinocottus analis; assembly: GCF_023055335.1. Taxonomy (NCBI): domain Eukaryota; kingdom Metazoa; phylum Chordata; class Actinopteri; order Perciformes; family Cottidae; genus Clinocottus; species Clinocottus analis. Next base: position 9,876,096 of record NW_027175843.1, read on the forward strand.
TGTTTGTGTAAACATTCCAGGTAAATAAATGGTTTCTGATTCTGAACAATAGCAAACTCATACGTTGTTCATCATTCACCGTTCTCCTGAAATGTATGGTGAAAAGAACATTAGGCATATCATTTTATCTTAAATGTAGATGTTATGTACAACAGCTCCACTATGCTCAAATTTGCACTTAGATGTAACAGCGTTAGCAAAAGGTACATGTCAGTTGAAAAAGTATCACAGCATAGTTCAGGATGTCAGTAAATTTAAAATGGTTGATGTTAATCTGGCCTTTTCTTAAATACGTAGACAAAGACAGTTGGTTCCTGTCCCTTCACTTTTTCTTCAAGCTCAAAAACGTTTGTGACTTCCAAATACAACATTATCAAATTAAAATGTTTGACCATAGATAAGCTCAGAGGCTAATAGTGTTTCAAACCTGTTTGGAATATCAAGGATTCCTTAAGGTTTTCCCCCCACACCCAACTCTCATTCACTCAAAGGGTTTTTCATTTTTGTTGCAAGCAGTTTGATGTCTGAAATTGAATGTATTCTTGATGAGGGAAGCTGGGAATTGGCTCACTGTCAGATCAGCACTATTATCTGCCTTTTAGGTTTGAAGCAAATTAGACTCGGGGTCCCCAAGGTGCCTGGACCCTTCCATACTGGCAGTGTTGAATTCTCAAAGCGTGTCACATCCTTGATGGAAATTTAGTTTAATCAGAAGAAGATTCACAGCAACTCTGGACTTGTTCACAGCTTTTTAATTTGCTTTCAGGGCGTATCAGATAGAACATTTTTACCTGAAACTAAGAAACTCTCAATTAAATACTGTATTAAATTGACCAGTTACAAAAAAAAAAGGTTACCCTTTAGCCATCACATCCAATGAGACACACATGACTGGTCCAAAGGTGAAGTAGAACTACTTTGATGTTGCAACATGTAACAAGATTATGTAAGTAAGGCCAGAGACACATACCAAATAAGCCATGCTGCTGGCCTGAGCTGAGGAACAGACAAGACAGGAGCTCATGCAATGAGAAAATAAGATAATCTGAAAAAATAAATATAATACATAGTGGATTTGTGAAAAATCATTAAATTATACATATATATATATATATATATATATATATTTTTTTTTTTTTTAATTATAAAAAAAGCTACAACTTTGTGATTCTGTTTAGGACAGCAGAGAAGGCTTAACAGGCCCTGACGGCCTGCCACTGGTAATTGGCTGTTCACTGAACATTGAAACTGATTTGTTTTGTCCTTATTTTGAGAAGTATGCCAAAACAGTTTGGTGCAGTGCCATGGATATATATATATAGAAGATGCTCTTGCTGGTGCGTCTGTGAAATACACAATGAACTTGTGTGGTGGCCTTTGTTGGGGCACAGAAAAGCAGACACTGGTTTTTATTTTTTTGCATTTCTTGCAAAGGAAAGAGAGATGCTGTCTTCTGAGATGATACACTGAGGATATCCCTGGTGAGACGGCTTTGAAAATGTAAATATATTGTACAAGCTGAATTTCAATACTGAAGCGCATGCTGTGATTTTATTAATAGAAGGGGCTGTAAAAAGTGTTCGTTCACATTATTCTGGTGCAATTTTTCAGATTCACTGGCCCAGCTGAAGTTAGTTCACAGGTCAAATAGCAATGCTAATAACAGAAATACACAAACACCTGCAATAGGTTGACCTTGATTGTTATGCTGCTTTTGTGTGAGATGCATGAATCTGAAGTGGAAGTAAAGACATTTAAGCTTTTTAATCTTCACCTTGGAGCTTGATAAAAAAAATGAACCCCAACCACAGACACTAACACACAACCTTATACATTTACATGTATACGTGCTGTTGCAAACTTTTTTTTTCCTCCCTCTTCCACTTCTGAAACATGCCTGCACACACAACAAAGCAAATGAAACACATCACACTATTAGTGCGTTTTCTTGGACATTTCAGTAACAGCTCAGTTTGGATCTCGACGGTCCTTCTCTGTTCCCATCCATCTTGTCTTATCTGTGTTTATAAGCCATCAGGTGTGTTGTGTCTTACCGATTCCCACAAGTAATTTAACTTGCATTGTATTTTCAGAACATCTTCCAGGCACACAGAATAGTCCAAATCATTATGGTTTCTGGCAGATACAGCACAGTGCTAGCAAAGGATTAAACCAGAGAGGAGCCAAGAAGTGTCAGGATTTTTTTTTGTTTGTCCCAGCTGTGTTGTTTACAAGCCCCTGTGCTATAGTCTGCTCAGCCCAGCACAACAGACCTCAGCCATCATGAGGCGTCGGACTCCAGTAGCTTTGTCAAGCCTATCTCTGCTCTTTTTTGCAGGCTCTGTGTGTCTGCTATTGGAGAGTGATTGACCACTAGACTTAGATTGAAATTGATTGCATAAGGGCTATAACAATGAAAGACTGTTGGTATTCTGGCAGTGGCAGGAGGAGTGTCAAAGGATGGGAAGCCGCTGTCACATGAACAACTGGGTTCTATATTAACGTATTGTCTAGTAGTCAGATTCCTAAGGTCGGTGTAGGCCTTTGATCCAAGAGATACAGTGTTTCTAATTGGGTTGTATTGATCCATCCTGCTCCTGTTCGTGACGGCACAGTCATGATGAATGTCAGTCTGCCATCCTGAATGTAAAACTTAGTAACCAGCCAATCGTTGCCTCAAGTTGAGCTGGGTTGTCGAGGGATGTGCGGCGCCAGCTTTAAGGCATTTAAACCAGAATGCAGCAAAAAAGATTTTAAACCAGTTTAGAATCCAGTATCTGTTTTTATTACTGTAATGAGAAAATAATCCTTGCAATGTACTTTTTCAATCATCCAAAACAATAAGAAAATGTATTATATTAAATAAAATAATTATCTATTGATTAAAATTCCTTGATGGATGCATTTTCATGAAAAAGCAATTGCAGTTGCTTCAATTAGAAGGACTGTTCACAAACGTTTGTCCCAAACGAGACCGAATACCATCCTTTATCAAATTATCACATCAGTTTTATTGATCTTACACTTAAAAATGAACGATACAGTCATCTGACATTATATAACAAATGTTCTAACCACTTTTATTAGTATTTTAATACCATCAGGATTTAAACAAAAGGTGGCATGGTTTGTTAGAAATGTTTGTTGTTTTATGGTCTGACAGAGATTTTCTATTCACTGTGAAATTAAATATGCTTAATAAAGGCCATAATGCTCAAGAAAGTCTTAATTAGCAATGGCATAACCAAAACATGTCTTTTTTTCCTTTCATAGATGCCTGTAGTTATACAAGGCAATTGTGAGCAGATGAATGTGTATAAACGAGAATTGTATAATCTCACCCTGAAGCCTATTGATTTGATATTGTCTTTACTATTGACATTTTAGACATGTTTGGCATTTATTTGAGTTGCTGCGAGCAATCGACATTAAGTAATTAGTCAGATCAGTGCACATCTTTGTAAATTAATCTGACATTCATAACAAGCACTACAGTAGTAAACAAATGCACAACATGTTTTGCATCATTTCTGATTTTCAGAGATCCATTCCATTGACTTTGACATAGGTTTCATCTAAGAGTATCTGCCACTGATTCATTATGCTGCATTAGATGCCCTGGGAGGAGGGAAGGGGCACAGCTTGAAGGATTGCACAGCATATTAAATTTGTCTTGCTGAACATCAGTAGAATGAAGAAATCCCATGAAGATCCAAATGCAAATATAAAATAACAAGTCACTAGTTACAACGCAAATGACTTTTAACTTGCATGCAATCCTTGGAAACGGAGCTTATAATTGCAATACGCAATACGTATAAAAACATATATTCTTAAAGCAGGTTAATGTTATGTCACTGACAGTGCAAATGGCTAATGGTATTGGTGAATTTCTGTAACTTTGTGACCAGCAATATTTTAAATTTCCTCGGAAGTTAGTCTCTTGCAAGTGAAGCTAATTAGAAAGTCATCGCAGAAAACGTGTCAGATCCATGTTCCTCTGAACCCTGGGTATGTTTTTACAAGGTAACCACAGTAATTGTAGGAAGTAAACTAATTTACTCATTATTTATCTCAATAATTAATATGTAATCAATCTTGATATATTGGCCAAATCTACAGGAAAATGAAAATTTCCTAATTATGGTCAGCATGAAACAAATCATGTTCTTTGAACACCCGTACCATAAACAAGCCACGACTAGACTGGTGCTACCAGGTCCATCACACTGCAGATAAATCACTGAAATGGTCACGTCAAATGACAGCACACTTATCTTTATGTGCTAATCCACCCAGCTTTATTGCTTTACCGGGGCTGTTTGCTAGTGTTTGGAGGGTCTGTCAGGTAGAATTCCTCTCCTCACAGTGGTCCACGTTCAAATTAGACTGCAATCCAATGTCAGGAGAAGGCCAATTAATTTCCAAGTCAGCAGGTCCCAGGGGGAAGGACTTTGGCCAGGATTGGAAAGAATAATGATTTAAAGCTGTGAATTTTGTAAGCGAGCTAATTTCATTTTTGCTTTTGAGGTTCACAAACTACAGTACATTTTGATTTGGATGGCATGCACGCAGGATGTATCATGACGAACAAGCGTTTTCTTGTTTGCTGTGATTGCATACTGTAACTGTTGATTGTTTGTCATTATATTAACTGATTCATTTATCATACTCGGCCCAAGAAAAGCCCCAAAGTCATGTTTGTTTCCATCGGAATGAACAACTCCAGAGATAAGAAAGAATGAGTAAAGAAAACATCTTCAGAGTCCTCCTGCCTCTGGCTTGTGGAGCATGGTTGGGACCTGCCATACTTCACAGACGACGGAGAGGAGTGTTGATGCACAGACGCACAATTTTATCACAAGTGTCTTCATGTTTTTGCACTCTTGTATTTCACTTTAAGGTGTGGGTAAGAATGTGATTGAATTAGAATCATTGAAATTAATTAACACTTTTCAGTGAACAAATCTAATTATGCCAACAGATGTGTATGTATTCATATAACAGTTCCTATCCAAAATACTTAAGAAGTGTTATGTTTAGTATACGATAGTCAGAACTAAGAGCAACTTATTGTACGACAGTTTCATCCCAGCAATGAGGAAAAACAACCCTGCTGGTCTCTCTCTCTCTCTCTCTCTCTCTCTCTCTCTCTCTCTCTCTCTCTCTCTCTCTCTCTCTCTCTCTCTCTCTCTCTCTCTCTCCTTCCTTATGAGTTGGACTCCGTTGGTTTTAGAAAACTATTCTCTTAGTTTGTTACAAGTTTAATCAGAAGATTAAAAATTCACATTAGCACAAGGCCCAAAAAGTGGAGAATAAACTGGCTTAACTCAACCAAAAGTTTCTTTCAAAGGTTTTCAGGTATATTTAATCATCCTTACAGGTGTCCACATTACAGACAAGTGAGAAAAATCATCCTGATAAACCATTTTTAAGTTTGACCTAAATTGTTTTCTCGCCTGTGTTTATGACCAGGTAAAAAATGATCTGAGGACAATCCTTTGTTTTTGTTTTTTTGTTGTTCTAAATAATACTACATTTTTTTATGTTTTCTTCCTGTAAACTTGCTTAATATATATACCGTGTGTTTATCGTGCATGGAAACAGCTAAATGTTTTTTTTGGTGTTCTTTCACAAACAATAAGTAACATAGAACATTTGTCCAAGCAAACCCTTATTTTCCGTCTGACTTTAGTAAATAAAGTCATAAACACAGGAGACAAAACAACTTAGACTCAGAAAATGAATCACCAAATTAGTGTTTTCTCTTTTCTTCTCAGGTCTTCTGTAGCATCCATCATGGAGAAACAACCTGAAACTCAAAGGGTCATGTCACTTTAGATTTTATCGGTTTTAGTTTTTTTTTATTCAATTTTCAATTATTTCTGGAGTATAATAGTTAAATGTCTTTGTCCAAATCCAAACTTAAAAAAAAATAATACAATCTTAAACAATCATAAGAAGCATGAATGCATGACAGCAGATTATTACTGTTGTTTGAGTCTGAACGGTAAAAAATGCAAGAGGGAAACCCTCAGTGAGAGTAGAGTTGAAACTGATTTAATTTTAATTAGAACCACTTGATTTGATTTCAGGTGACAGAAATTAGCTCTCCATCTGTTGAAAGTGATTAGTTACATTCAAATATAATCATGATCTGCAATTAAAAAGGTGTTTAAAAGAGAGGTGTTATAATATTTTAACAGGAGGCTCCTCAACTTTACAGGTAATTTAACTGTCTCACCATTGTCTTTAAATACAACGTTAACTTACACTCACATCACTTGCACTTTCTCTGACACTTTACTTTTACCGCTGAATCTCCAAATGACAAATCCAACCTTTAAGGGCTTCACTCACCTCTTCAATTTAAATTGACAGTTTAACTTTATTCAGTTTGACCACTCAAACTGAAACTAAAGCCCAACTGCCATTCGAGCTTCTTTTAGTATTTGTCTGCACATTTTCAAGTTCTGCTTAACTATTTTCTTCTGAAAACAACAACAGAACAATTTGCCATAAGTGGCTGTGAGTATTGACGATGTGGACGTCACTGATTACACTGTTTATTTGCATTGAATTTCAGACACAGTTGTGGGATTGAATAAGAATACATGTGTGAAAACATATTTAATTTGTGTGGCATATTACACCAGTAAACTGCTTAATTACTTTGATTATTAATTTAACTTTATTGAAGTCAGTGTTTGTAAATCCCCCCTCTCAGTGGGTCCTCTGCTGAAACACAGCGTCTCTTTTTACCGCGAGTGGATTAGAAGTTCCTGTCCTCTGAGCATCTGTTCAGTGCAGCAGGAGTTGTTATGTCTCCCCACAGCTTCAGACAACTCATGCAAATGCCTCTTTTCACATCACAGAGATATTTGAATGGGGACACAGTTACAGAAGGTGTAGCCTGAAACAGGCGATTTCTCTCAGGAAGCATTAACAATTTGAAGTGCCAAAAAATGCAGCTAAAAATAGACATAAAATGAGAAATTATAGGAAACTTTCCCTTAGCTCCCGGTTTATAAATGTTCAGAGTCCCCTAGTGAGTACTGGGTTGGTTTGGCAGGTTGAGAAGTTCATTGAATAAAATAGTTGAAAGTAAATGATTTGAAGCTGACTGCTCAGTGATTATCAGCTTGAAGTGAATTTGTGATGAGTTTCTTTCACTTGAAGTGCTTCAGAGGGAGAATAAAAGATTTCCAAGACATATACTTTTGTTTAAAATGTCCTTTTTATTGACTCTCAGAAGGGGTATTTAGGAGGTTTGTGCGGTTCATAGCAATGTATAACAACTTTAGGTTGGAGATTATCAATATATCAAATTGTTTATGACTACGTTGTTTATTGATCAGCTCTTTTATATCTCAGTCTCTTTTTTATCACCTATTGATCATCTCAAGTAGTGCTGGGATCAACAATGTAATTGAGCACATCATGACTTTTTAATTAGACAATAGCAATGGCAAGGTTAATAAGGGAACAACTCTAAGTGATCTACCACAAGTCTCAACTTTATGTATCAGAATATCCTCACATTTCTTTATACATTACAATGGTTCAAGCCTTACTGACCAAACACAAATATATCCTTCATGTGGTGCTCTCTTGGGTATGAACTGAGAACAGTAAATAATTAAACATGTTACATCTGCATATAATTTCAGGCATCCATGCAAATAGATTTACTGTCCCTTCTCAATCCCACAGGTGTCCTCTTCATCATGGGCTTTCACCTGTGCTATGCACAAGCATGAGATTTTGTTGATTGACTAGAATAGTGTTGTGGGTATAGAATAGGAGTAGACTGGACGTTACCATTTAAATCAACGTAGCAGGATGGCCAGAGTGCTGGACATGTTTTATACAGCCTACCATTTACATTGTGACCATATTAGGGGGCTGACTTCCAAATAAACTAAACCGACTAACGGCAAGTCGCACACTCACTATTGTGAGGTTCATGCTGTAGACCTAACCACTTGAACAAGTGGTGGAGTAGTAACGTTATACAAAAATAAAGAGCCAGAGTAAATAAGTAAAATGTAAAATTATAGTGCTTCGTCCACACACTCATCTCACAGGTTCCAGCTGGAACAATGATGAACATGATGAACTTAAAACAAACAGGAGGGACTACATCTCTCTGGCCGGTGTGCATGGGAATCCTAAAAGAGCTGGAGGAAAAACATGTTTTGGTGCAAAGTATTTGAAAATAGAATATGCATACATTGTATTACAAATGGTTAGCTCCAATGGCAGACCATGTGCATCACACACACTAGAAAAATCCTTCCTGCGGCACTTTTTAAGTCTAGTTAGGCAACTCGGCAGCTATCTTAACTGAGACTTTCCCATGAAATTAAACTTTGATTGTATTAAAAATTTAGAATGAAACCATCCCTTGGGTTTCAAAGTTGGATACATTAATTATCTTTGACATGTCCAGGTCAAAAAGTATCACTAAAAGAAAAGCACACATTTCTTGACGGAGCTGCATGGTAGAGCGAGACTAGCCACTGTCAGCCAATTAGACTCTATTTGTACCCTAGATAGTATCCAACAATTCTTGTTTATATATTTGCAAAGATGTGTGGTACATGTGGTAATACAAAGTGTATTTTATTCAAGAAGTATGTGTTTTCTGATCAAAACTCTGGTTTCTGTGAGACCATCCAACAAGGTTTCTGAATTTGATCTTGTACCAAAGCTTATAATGTCAACAATGTTGTTTTTGGATCAGGAGAAGCTGCTTCTGCGGTCAAAGGATAGATTGCATCAACATGAAAATATATTCAACTATTGACAGTGCATTTGGATATTTGATCAAAAATCTCTGGTAACACTCCTACAGACTTTAAAGATCCTTTCAAAATGCGTCTTACCATTCCAATAGGAACACTGCTGTGCACAGCAATGGTCGCCGTGCTAATCCACTGTTGATCTACCCTCAGGTCAAGCTGTTCCAAAATCAATGAAGCCATGAAGGCTTCTGGTCTTCATCCCATCTTTTACATCCTCTATTGATACCGTTTGATTCCGCTGGTGTTTCAGATGAATGTGTCATGAAACTGTCAGCATTTACATTTTCTGAAATAAGTATAATCCCCACTAAATAGGCCAAATAAATTATGTTCACGTGTTTCAAATCTTATTTAGAAACAGAACATGAAGACAATGAACAAACCACATTTGCATTGCACAAACAAATCGAATATGTTGTAAAAAAAACAAAAAAACTATACAAAATAAAATGTACCAATAAGGATGTACAGTACTGTCAAGTAGTTGTATTATAGTCACTAACATTCACCCCAAAACAAGCAGAGTGTTTTTTAGATGTCCTCGTAAGAAGTCCTTGTAGGCTGTAAGCAGATTATGCACACACAGTTTACATATCTCTATACCGTCTTTTAAAACCGAACCGAATTGATTTCTTATCATCCGACATCCCATTTCAGTTCAGTGCATGTTTCCCCCCCTCTTATATATTTATTTCCACTAAATCTCTGTTTGTAGGTGCCGACATGCAGCCCCAGCTCAAGTGAAAGAGGCTGTAGTCCACTCCATATTTTCTGTCCCGCTTTGCCTCTCCAGTGCATCTGATGTGCACGCAGAGCGCTCCCCAGCACACACACGGCATTTCCCACTTCAACACCACGACCACGGGCTTCGTCCGCTCAACGAAGTTGAGACAACACGGCTGGAGACGCATCGCCTGGATACATGTGGCGCCTCCACGTTCGCACTTCTCTTCTCTTCTGTGGCGCCGGGGGACTTTTTTGCTTTATCGGTTGCGAAAGAAACCACGTTGCACTTTTGGGAAATGTGTTGGTAGATACTAATTGTTGAGTTGCAACCATTACACGCTCAAATCATTAAGTACCTGCAGATCCACTGCAGGGGATTTTTTTTTTTTTTTTTTTTAAACCAGCAAGGATACGGCAGAGCACCTTCAACAATACGGATCTTCACAGAAGTAAAAAAAACAATGCTCAGACTCGAGACCATCATTTGCACTTTTTCTGTGCTGTCTGTTGCCGCGCGAGCAGATTTTAAGGCACGGAACTGCAGTGAGGTGAGGGGGGCTTGTATCGGGAAAGGCTTCAGCTTCGCACATGTTCCTCTCCAGGAGATCCCAGGTAAGGCTGCACCGAGTGCGACCCGTCGATTGGGCTCACGACATGACACAGAGAGCACAGGCTTTTGTGTAATACACGCGTCTGTATTTAATGTTGAGCTAACCCAAATATCCTAGTGCAACTCATTTATGATGCAAAGTCTTTCCTCCTGTATCCCTTTGGTCGAGCGCTGCAGAGGGTAGCTGTCTCAACCACCTGTCACTTATCAAGTTGCTGCGAGTTTTACTGACCGAAGTTTTAGTCCTAAACTTTACATAGGCTCCTCAATTACTAAACTAGTCATACTGGACCCGACTGGATGCTGAACAGATGGCACAGCCTCCTGAACCCCCTGCACCCAGCTTGAATCATTGAAGTGACACCCTTCTTCTAAAACGCCTGCAGGACCCAGCTTTCTGGTAATGTGAGCTGGTTCACTGATTATGTATTCATGCAGCGAAATCAGCCAGCATCAATACTCAACGTGCATAGAGTCCCTCAGGCAGCTGTGCTGGGTAAGATCTGTGTCCAGTGAAGGTATGCGACTGTGCTAAACCAAGCAGAGATAATGAATGACCAACTGTGCAGACTGGCTCCTGTCCGACCAACATAAAGTGATAAGATGAGGTGGAAGTTGCATACATATGAGTCAACTGGGCCTACATAATGTCAGACACTAAACCCTTTGGAGTGGTCATTCATTAAATGGACAGAGATAGTACATGCAAAAGATACAGGTTGAATCATGTTTAGGGACTTTCAGGTTTTGGAAACTAGTGACGTAAAAAAAAATAAATCTAAATGCGTATTTTTGTGTAAATGAGTATATATACATTCTGTTTTAGCGGTTGCTCGTGTAAATTTGAAAACAATGTTTTTCTGCAGTCAAATTTTCTATAGTACAAAATGAATGATTAAATAGTATTCAGTGATGTAACATCAGAGTCGAATCCACGTCCAACAACTCAGCATGTTATTATGTCTGCATCTGTAGGAAAGTAATTAGGAATGAAAGGTGTTTTTTTCCCCATTATCCCATCTGAGTTGCCTCTCCAGGTCGTCATTGTTGTGCTTCAGGGCCAATCATTGTCTCTATAAAGCAGGGAATCTGGCACAAGTAAAAGGCTGCATATTTGATAAGAGACACACCTGTTCAGAGATGGGTTGAATGCCTAACTGATTAAATCCTTTGGATCCATGTCCCTGACATCACAACTAATCTGCCAAATGAGTGCAAAATGCAATCTCTCTCATCTCTGAGCGTTGTCACCCTGAGTAAACGTCTTTTGATATGGTCTTTGAATGAGTCATAACCTTACATGTCAGCTGGAGAGACAACACATTATCAACTCCTCAGCAAATTCCCACAGTGATTGGCATGCCCTTCAGGCTTGCCTCTCATTCATGCAAACAATGATCAAGCTTAGCCAAAGTAGAGGTGGAAATACCTTTTATTTGAAAGTTAATTTTAAAGCATTACATAGTCTGATGAAAAAGTATTAGAAGCAGAAATACATATTTATTGTTTAAACTCTGGAGATTCATATATTGTTAAGATGATTTTAAATTCTATTGTCTTTTTTTGATGAATTGGGCATCATTAGCTGCTTTGATTGATTATTTAAGTATGCATTTTAGTGCACTCAATACTTTATTTAATTACTTACACTAAAGTACACAATTGAAGTAGGACTACTGTTAGAACATTTATAAGTATACGCCATTGTGGTAAACATGTTTGTATTTTGGGGTTTTACTGATAGATTATCACATAGACACTGCACACATGCGTGTACGTAGCCTTTATTTTGTTTCATGTTTGAAATGTTAGCTCTTTAAGTGGCACTGATAGGGTATGGAGCTTCCATGTGGCAGACGGTACATGGGAGTTAATATTCCAATACTTGTAGATTAGTTGGTCCTTGAGGGATTTGGTGTAGAGTGTCTCTTCAAGCTTCCCATATACAGTAGCTTATTGTTTCTGTGAGCCTTACAGCTGCCATCACACTCACTGATGATTAGGAAAAACAAATGGTAAATGTACTTGCGTCACACCAAGTCTTCCGACTATTCAACGCCTGTTAACACTTGTCATTCACCCATAAACTGATGGCAGGGGCTACCATGCAAGGTCCCACCACAAGAGTGTCCTTCACACTAAGTCCTCATTCACACCCAGTCACACACCTCAGGCAAAAGTAGGCAGGCAGCCATTGGGAGCAATTGGTCCAGTGAGCACTTATCCGTTGAAAAGACATTAAATATTGCTTCAAAAGTGAATGTTTTTTCCCTGCTATTTAAAGACATTGACCATATTTCCCTGGGATTCGTCATTTTAGAGGCAAACCACATCCAAAAGTAGTGGAACCAGTCTGTGCCAAAGTACCTGTGCATGAGTGTACCAGCTGTAAGCACACACTCTTATTTTACATAAAAGTACAGACCAAATGTACATTGCTCCCATTACGATGTTCTGGGAGATGTTAAGTGTCTTCCCCAAGGACACATTGATATGGACTAGGGGAGCCGGGGATTGAACCACCAATCCCTTTAATTAAAAGGCTCTATCTCTGAGCCACAGCCACCCCAAAAAATTTCAACTTTTATGTTACTGGTCTACTTCTACAAATGATGCTTTCACTGGTTCCACATACTCCACGTTGAATGGCTGCTCTTTGCTGTTTTATGACTTTAAATCTGTTGTTGTCTGAGACATCAAATTGTAGTGACGGAGGGATGTGTTTGTGCTAACATTACTTTTGATACAAGATTCCATGAGAGACCATGTTGGACAGAAATCACTAGATGTATCTTATAAAGGAACCACAGTTTCTAAAATTGCATTACATGTTAAAAGTTGACCTCATTAGACTGCTGTTGAATTATTAATTACACTATGTGAATGAATGCTATTTGTTTAAATCTAATAGTTTTGGATTACAGTTAGTTGCTGCCCTTCTCTTTCTGATCACAGTGCATGAGTATTGACCAATCTTAAGCACTCTAAAGCCATTGCAAATACAAATAAATAAATATATGAATAATAGTTTATTCTTGCGCTCAGCACCACTTGGACCGCTCAATATGTTATTCATGAAGCTAAAAATGAAAAACTTACAATCCCATATTTTTGCTGTTGTGTTTGGTCAAACAGAAGCAACCAGGTCAGGTGGAATGACAGCAGTGGAGTTGGTGTTATTGACATGAATGTTGTTTTGATCCAAAGCATAAAGGCTCAGTTGGTACAGTAATTCCACAGGACTAAGGTGATACTTCTGCCAGCTGACTGGGCCATGCTGGAGGCTGTCAACGGCTACATGGTGGAGGCATTTTAAACCTCTGGAGCATGATGTTGTGGATTGCTCTTATGGTCTTTAAGTGTTTGTGCGCCTAAAACCCCCGGTGCCTCTCTCTGTCTCTCCCGAGCAGATTTGACTTCAATCTATAAATCTAGGATTGGGAATCTTTTTTAAAGACATACATTGTCTTTTCATCCTGACAGCAATCAATAAAAAAAAAGGACTGTAATAAACTCATCCAATCATTTAATCTGGCCCGATGCACTCATTGTGCATCGCAGAAGTCTTCCAAAAGCTGGGAGGTTGACAGATGTGGGTAGTTTTTGTTTTTTACATCCATTATTATATGTTCATGTTCATAATGATACATTTAGGGTAGTGGCTTTTGAGGGAGGCGTGAAGTGATGAACTGTCAGTGTTGCCAACTTGGTCACTATCTTACTTGTCATTAGCAACTTTTGGAGCTATACTGCTGGCTACTTTCTTAGGAACAGACACTGGGCTGTTTTTTGGGTTGGAGGATTTTTAAATGTAACTTACTCTTGCTAGTTTTTCTGCCTCTTACATCCAATTTGTCATTGCTCTGGTTTAAGACGAGACATGCACTCAGTCTTGTCCCTGTCTCGGTTCCCCTCAGTGGATTACCCAGCGTCTGAGATGAGATGGGAAGATACGGAAAGCAGATTGCTGGTTTCAATGGAACTTCTTAGCGTGTCATATTCTATGCTATCATTTGACGGCCAGCTCTGTTTACTGGAGATGGACATGGGACATAAATAACGGTGCTGATATTTTGTGTGATATTTGGCTGCCTGCACAACAAGGCAAATTATCACTGCTGAAGCGTGTAATGTGCACAGGTTCCACATTGCCACATAATGGGATGGAGAGGAATAAAAAGGACTAAATGGGAGTGCTTTCAAAGGGAATGGCCATGTGACTTTGCTAGCCCTGGCAGCATACGCCAGTGTTGCTCTGATGCATTTTCAGATTATTGTGACCTTCCTGTCACTCACACATGTGGAGCTTGATCTGGGAGTGAAGTCTACAGAGGAATCTGAACTTTTGATTTGTTTGCAGTGTGTTTACACTTTTACATTTCATTCTACAAGCATCAAAATATTTGTGATAAAATTGCTAATATTTAGATTTTTGGGTGTTTGGCTGTCATTGTTAGAGTTTTTTGATATGGTAGCACCAGTGTTTGAGGCTGTATTCTGCTAGACAATGAGATGTGACTGTCTCCTACTGAGAAGCAGAGGGGGGCACCATCAGGGAGGAGGAACCCAAACAATCATCATTTTTCCCATGGAAGTGCGGATTTCTCAAACACTGCTTCCATCTCTGTGTCATCAATCATGCTCATGAATGCCAAAATGGCCTCATGATGGGCTTTCTTGGCAGGTGTTCCCTCTGAGAGCTGTAAGAAACATTGTGTTCCGCAAGTGTTTTTGGGTTGCAGTGTTGGAAGCAGAACACCACAACACTCAAAGCATATACATTTTACTTTCACAATCAATGTTTTACAATTTGCCTCACCATTAAATTACATTTTGTATGATATTGTATTGAGTGGAGATGTGCATTATGGCCACCTGCACAATTTTTTGTTTTGGTTAAATGCTATCCAATAGTTCTGCTTTAAAGGGCTTATTTTTTTAGCCATGTCTTTCTATGAGGCATGAGTTCAAACAGTTTTCTTAACTTCACATGTAAGAATTCTGTATTTGTGGATTTGCTCTTACTATTCCTGTTGTTTTCTCATGTTGCCAGCGCTGCCAATAAAATATGACCCGACCACACCTAATCAGTCCTAATGAAGCAAATTAACAAATAGGATTTTAGAGTGTTGGATATATTTAATAACTAATAATGCTTTTTTTCCGTTGTAATGTCACTTTTGTACAAATTCAAGAGGCTTAAACCATATCATTGTTAAGCTAATGTATTTCAGATATGTGTGATCCTAATCTGGGATAAGGCTATACTCAACCTCATTGTATTGACATTTCTGTGGGAACAGGTGTATCTAATGACTTTCTTTGTACATCCAGTATCTGTTTCTTCTGTCATATGTTGGCTTTGTCACTCATCATCAGACATTCCCAGTGTCACTGTCAGTTGTATATGGGCCATTAGATTTCTTCAAATGTAATATAGAAGTGGAGCACTTGCATGATCGCCTTAATAAAGCCATGTACTTATCTTATTCTTTGTGAGCAACAGTACAGTAAGTTATTTCATTCTATGCACCAATGCATTGTTCCAGCTCCCAAAAGAAAGATGTCTGTGAACATCAAATGTGTCTGGGTTTCTTTAAAGCAAGAGAGAAACTCATGCCTTCAGGGTTGCTATTTTTTAAACACTAAAAGTAGTTTCTGGATGATATTTCTAAACCCTAATCTCTTCTGTGACCCAAGCTTTCTGTTTATTTTGGATGTGGCCCTCAGCAGGGTTTATGTCCAAATCTGTTGCTCATAACCTGAAACGTTAATGCGGTCTACACGTCTTTAAACCAAAAGGAATTTCAGATGGTAATTATTAACAATGCTTTTGTTTTGCTCATGCTGTGCACATTACATGAGGAAGGAAATCATTATTTATATTTTTTAATCTGACTTTTATTTGTGTCAACTTGGCAATGAAGCTTGCTTCGCTGTAATTTCTAAACGCATTAAGAATGGGAACACAAGCACATGAAAAAGACTCAGGGTTTTTGAATTGTGACCAAATATTGTAAGCCTGATGTGCCTTGTTTATACTGTTGATAAGCAGCTGGTATCATATAGGTTACTGAAGGAAGGATCGCACAGCCATAAAGAATTAGATTGTCAAACTCATTTGAGATAAATCTACTGTGAAAAACAAGGAAAATGAAAAAGGGATTCTCCTGAGACAGCATGGCAATAGCTGTTTCATGGATTAAGAATCATTTGAAATGTGAAAGAATGAGTTCTCCTGTTGTCGACCAGAGATTGAATAGACGCTATTTTGATCTATTAGTTCCTGTCAACAACTGTCCAATTAAATTCTAACTTGGAACGGAGAAAGAGCTTTTTCATTCCTCATTTAACAAGCTGGCATAAAAACATTTCCGCTAGTCACTGATGTATAGTTTTTTTTGTCTTTTCTCTTTTGAAACATTTGACCAGACCATCGCTGCATATAAATGTCTAGTATGATACAAAACAGAAGCATATTACTCTTTTTTGTGGGTTATATCTTATTATAATCTCTTGCAACGATTACATTTGGGCATTCTGTTGAAGCTCAAAATAGACTTATTCATTTCTAAAAAATAGTTGCGAAGTGTTACCTTGGATGAATCATGATTGACTGTCATATCTGTTCTCGCCTGCAAATCATAAAAAGCCACCAGAGTTATGTTCTGTATAGATTATCAACTGACTGACGTTATCATAGAGACATATTTGGCACACATCTCTTACTTGATATCTGACTACCCTGTCTGATTCTGTTTATTTTTTTCAGGATTGTTTGCACATTTTTGAGTAGTTGACAAAATCCCGCTGTCTCTTTGCAAGCCATTACTGACTTTTAGAAAACAATCCTCAGGATCAATGTGCATCTCTTCATTGACACAACTATCACATTTAGGCTTTTGGCTGTGACGTATAGTCGGTACTTTTCCCCGACACCTCATCTGCCTGTCAAAACCTAGCCACCATGAAACAAAGCTCCCTTGAATGCCTCGTTGCAGTGGCTGGATCTATCTTTAGACCAACGTCTGCCAATCTGGTCTTGTTGACAACGTCTGGCTAGACATGATGTGCAACTGGAGAGGGTGCTTATCTTTACACTGCTCCTGAGGGCGCTTCAGTGTGGGCATTTTCAACAAGCTGCCGTGCAGAGATGTGTATTGTTGTGCAATTGTGTCCTCTCCCTCTCACTCGCAGTCTGCTGACTAGAGGACACTTGCATGCAACAAGGCAGCAGGGCTAATAATCGCTGGAGTCTGAAAACTTAAGCTGTAAACGCTGAGTGAAAGGTAATGATCAGTGCAGGTCTCAAGGCCCTCCAGGTCTTCAAACGGCCACCAGCTGCTACCTTTAGTGCAGTCCTCTGCCATGCTCCACTTAGCAAGCTGACGCAGAAGCGAGTGGCTTGCCTGCTCACGTCTCTTTTTCAGGGGCTTCTCGGCATGCTGCCCATGTGGATCGAATATCCACCCCGGCCTCCTCATGCCTCCACTAGGCCTTTTATACCTACTCCTTGATAAATATCAACGCCAGACATAGTGTTACATATGCTGATTATGTGGTGCTTGCCATTCCTAAATGTGCTGTACATGGTGTTAGGGAAATCAATACATTAATCTTTGCTGCAATGATATTGGTGCACATGAATATTCCACCGCTCTTATACTCAGGGTCAAACATACGGTATTTTTTAGTTGTGTATTTTATCTTCTTGGCAAAGATATATTTGAGGAGAAATCTAGTCTTTGTGTATTGTTTTACATGTGGGGGGTTGCCTCACTGTACAATTTAATGCAAATGATTAATTTCTCAATTAATAAACTGCTCTGTAAATTGTCAGAAGATCGTGATCATTTCCCAAAGCCTAGGGTGACTTATTCAGATGGTTATTTCATTTCACCAACAATCCAAAACTGAAACTTAATCCGTTTACTATTACATATGACATACAATTATTAATTAATTATTCTAGCAAAAAAGTTACCCATTAGTTTTCTAATTAAATGATCAATCTAAAAATGTGTTCAGTTAAGTTTGGCTTGTACGATAATTTTCTCTGTGCTAGAATACCAAGACTTTTCATCTTTGGGGTATTATTTGCAGCTTCAATGTTGAGAAGTCACAGTGAAGCCCAGTTTTTGGAAATGATTAACTTATTTAAATAAATATGTTGTAGCGAAAACCCATTCCTCCCCAACAATTTCTTCAAATCCTCTTAAAATGTTTCTTCTCCAGTGACAGCGGCCAGCTAAGCATTTATATTTCTCTCCTCAAAGAGATTTCTTTATCATGCATTTAAAATATTTCAATATGAACACTAGACCGTTGAGTTAACACAGTTTTATCATGCACACAGCCTTGCACATGGCATGTTGCTGTGGAGTTTCTTGACATATTCAAAAAAAGAAGATACTGACACATTTGCTCAGAGTATAAAACTGTTTCAGCATCTTTATTCCTGTCCTTTTTCCCTTCACGCTCACTCTCCTGAGGATGAAGAATACCATCATGCCATTGTACTGTGCTGCTTTTATTGTAGACTGTTTTATAACAGTGAGAATTCATTTCCTATTGAACCTGTCCTCATTCACCCAAGGACATATACTCCTCTGTATCGGCATCCCCCAGTTATTTAAAACACGAGCATGCCTTTCATTATGACTTCTGACATGACCCAAAATGTGATAGGAATAATGCCATTCTATTTTGATTGATGCAAGTTCTAACTTGAGTTAGACACTTGGTTATTCTGTACACAAAACCCTCTGGAGACATTATTAAAAGTGTAAAAAGTCTGTGTGGAATACACAGCGTTGTAGATCAATGATGATGTTCCTATATGCATTGGATTCCATCCTTATGCACAAAGTCTGATTATTCACCAGTAAGAGGACTCTCTTCAATGGGCTATGTGAGGTGTGAAACAGAAACGATGCACATCAAGTGTCTGGTCTGAAAGAACATAACATTAAGTTAATATGATGATATAAAAAAGTGATTCACAGCGACCTCTAGCTATTATTTTGATTTGTGTTTAACATGGAGGTGAAGTGGTTGAGAGATGTTCGTCTGCTTTCGGTCAGATATAATGAGATGCTTACAGGGTCAAAGTATCATTTCTAGATCTAGAGCTCATGAAGGCATACAATAACTTCACACTAATTTATTCATGCAGCTTAATCCACTTACTTATTTTCTTTCAGTTTGACTGATTAATTAATTAATTTGATCATACATTTGTTAATTCACTCATAGTTAACCTGGCCAAGCTTATATGTTAACAGTTGGTTAGCTAGCATTCTCTCTAAAAAAGCATTTGAAAGTGCATGCTGCTTGGTGTTGTTGTCAGTGCTATGGATTCCATCATGTGGCTAAAAAAATCTAGTCTCACAGAGGCATGCCTAAATCTCTGTAGGGCAGACTGTGCAACAAGATATTTATTAGGAAAAACATGACCAGAGCCCATCAGCAAGACACACTAAAGGAGTTGTATGGAAGCTGTCTCTGAGCCGTCCTGTATTTCTGGAGATGAAAGGAGTGCAGCTCTGACTGGTTGATGGCCAATTATGTTGCCCATCTGGCAAAGTAGGGAATTGAATTATTCTTGGATAGACTTACCTAAGACTTACCTAAAAAAACATCAACTGAGCCATTCTAAAACCCATTGAGCAAAGAAAAATCATATCACTCTTCAATCTGATTGAGTTTTTCTTCAGACAAGTAAGTGTATTTCATAAAAAAAAATCACTAATAATACATCCATACAAACATCGCAAATGATCAAGATGAAGCAAAGACAGTAGGAACAAGCTCAAATCGTGGCACCAGCACCTCCATAGAGGCATGTCTGGTTCCCACCTCAGATGCCACTAATGACCTCTCACCAAAGATGCATGAATGTAAATACATGACATGCCGACCAGAGGGTAATTTTTTGGGGAAAACTGTTGTCAAGTATTGCCACCTGGAGTGCCCATGAAGCAGTAAATAAGAACATTAATAGGAATGTTGATCTCACTAAATTTGTCTGCGCGTGTGAACCCACACAAAGTTGGTTGGGGGAACCATGGGACACAGTGAGTGTGAGTCTCTTTGGCCAGGTACACTGATGGATACTTCTGGGAGTTGGCCTCCCTTGGCTGAATGTGCAAGACCTTGGACACTTGATGATCCAGGCGAACTCATAAGTCTGTTAAAGATTTACTACTTATGTCTTTCTATGGAAAAATGAGCATATCCAAGACAATGTAAGTATTACCGAAGCCACGTCATATTTTGAGTTCTGCAAACTTTCTATTTAGCAAAGATTCAATGACATTTCGTTAGTGTCATTTGAAGGTGTGGTAGAGCATATGGAGATGGCCTGACAATGTTCAAGTGTGTTTTCAGGAAAGGCCCGAAGAGCATTTCCTGCAACTAATTCTGCTGAAATAGTGATTATGCTTAAAGTTAAAGCTGCAGTTCTTAAATAATATGCTCTCGTCCCTAAACCATACAGGCAGAGATTTAAGCACTGGATGTTTGTTGAGTTTGCACAAGACATTTAACACATTGGTGCTCTTCTTTCAATGCAGTTATGAGGATTTGTGTGAGTTTATTGTTTGAACATTTTAAGACTTTTTTTTAGAAACGTACACTTTTATTAATCCCTTTGGGAAAATTCTTCTCTGCATTTGACCCATTCTTGATTAAGGAGCACTTCCTTACCAGTCCGCCTTGCTTCGTTTATTAATGAGGAAAAAAATGATGAAGACAGCATCTGCGACTGCAGTTATGGCACATTTAAATGTTTTCACTGTTTAAATGTTTTCATGCCATTGACATAGGACTTTCTCATGTCCATAGAAAGGGACAGCTGGGGGACAATTTCAGATTCAGGTCTAGTTAGTCGTTAAGTGGCGTCCATTGCTCATGTTGCTGTGAGGAATCTTCTAGTGACAAATTTAAGCTTTGATACTTTCAAAATATCATGTAAAAACACGTGACACTCTAAAAGGGAATGTCCAATTTGCACAGCTATCCAAAGGTCTTGATGAAATGCATGCACCTTTTGTCTTTGTATGGAAAATAGACGGTACCTGTGAGGATTCTGCAAGACACAGTGAAGAAGGAGAGTAAATGTTAGAGCATAGGCTTGCAGAACTAGGATGCCTTAGCTGGGTCTCTCCATGTCTCTTGGCAGATAAGACTGATGGGCCAGATAGCTTTTTCAGTCTTTAGAGAGGTTAACGCTGTTACCAAACCTGGCTGTTATCCAATGCCTCATCTGGTCGACTGCATGGACCAAAGTGCAAAATGTGTTACCAAACCTGACCTTTTCAAAGGTCATGGGCAGGTGCCACGAACGGCCAGGGCTGAAGAGATTTTATGTTTCATCACACCATGGAGGCTGCTTTCCTATTCTGTCAGGCCTTTTGGGCAGAATAATGCTCCTGCAGTAGTTCAGTGTTTTGTGAACAAGGTGTTTGTTGGCCGGGCTGGTTGTGAAGCGTATAAAGTGACCCATGGGAAGCTCATGTTCAACGTCTGAAGGCAGTGGTTGGTCATTTTGCTAAAGCGACAGTGACATATCTTGGCAGGATTGTAGGCCAGGGTGAAGTTCGTCCTGTGCAGGCTAGGATGGAGGCCATTGATAAATATCCTTTAGTCAAAAGAGTTGATGTGGTTCCTAGATGCAGTTTAGTATTAATGCAGTTTTTGCTGCAACATTTCTACTGTATTTGTTCCGCTGACAAAACTTTTGAGAAAAAATGCACGTTTGTCTGGTTTCCCCGCTGGCAGACTGTTTTTACTTGTGTAAAAAAGCTGATCTGTTTTGTTCCTGTCCTTACAGCTTGTGATTATGAGAAACCTTTTAAGCTACAGTTGTATGCAATTTTAATTGAATTGGTGCTGGGGCTGTCTCCTATAAGAGGAATTGGATTGAACGTCCTATCTGCTTCTTCTCATGTAAGCCACCGGCAAAATTACTCAGTTGTTGAGGAGGAGGTACTGGCTTCAGTGTTCACTCTGGTGTTCTTTGAAGTGTATGTTGGATCATCATTGCTTGTCACTATTTATACAGATCACAACCTGTTGATGATCTACACCAGTATGCAGAATGGTAACAAGAGACAAATGTATTGGTTGCTTTTTCTTTAGCTCTACATTTGACGTGCGTCAAATTAAACATGGCTTACAGGCACCTACTTTGCTTTTTATTTGGCTTGCATATGTTTAATTTTCCTTCCTGTTAAAGGTAGTTTATGTTAGCAATACAGTTTAACAGCAAACAACACCCACTACATCACTGCTGACTTTACATACAAGTTTGCTTCAGTTGTGTTATCTTTCATAAATGTACTTGTTAATTCTAACTATTGCTTCTGTGATGATGTGGGCATTACACGTGTAATAATAATATTTTTGCTTAAAGAGACATAAACATATTATTTATAGTCGTCCTGCCTAAATTTGTCACATTTAATTTGAACCTGTGTGCATCTATAAGGACAATCGCAACCAAATAGCATTGATGTTTCTAAAAAGTGGAATATATTATCTTGGACGGGGGAGGAGGGAAAACCTGTGAATTTAGTTATCACTGAATCTTGCAGTTACAATGACTTTACATATTGCGTCTATATAATTGCATGGACAATTACCATTGAAACGCTTCACTAAAAAAATCTAAAAAACTATTTAACCCTGGCGAAAGATGGGGAAAAAGCCAATTCATATTATATTTGCGGTCCAATCAAAAATTTCTGCTTCCTATTATTATTGGGTATGCACTATGAAATGTGAGCACATCGCAGCAGGAGTTTAAATATTTTTGTGTAGCTTTATCAGCAGTGATAATAAGCTAACTCATTTGACTGACACTTCATTTTATTACGGATGTGAGAGTGACATTAATTAATTGCGACTTACGACAGCTTAAATAGGTGTTTAATAAATCACTAAGTGCATGCATAAACCACTCATTAAAACTCAGCTTTATATTTTTTCACAGTTTTGGTGTATACTGTTGACAATAAATCTGCCTCTTGTTTTGTTATATTTTATTGTGAGCAGGATACACTGCTCTACTGCATATGCAACATCTGGTTGCCATGGCTCGATGCAAAGAGAAGTTATGTCTGCGGTTGGCCCCGGACTAATAAAGGACAGGGAATGTGTTCGTAAAGAGAGGTTTGGCTGGACCAAGTCTTTTTGTTTTACCCATACAGCACTCCTCATTCTGAGGGACTTGCTAAAGGCCACATTTCATAGAATTCGCTTTGAGCAAATAGAGTGCTTGCTCCAGATCACGGACAGCTTCAGGTGGAAATCAGCCATTGTACCATACCAGCATCTGCATAAGACTTTGCTCAGTGCAGATCCAATGAGTGAAAATTCAAGCCCTCCCAAAGCTGTGCTCAGACTATTACTTGAAGAACTCTTTTGTTTTTACAACTGTTTCTACAAACCCTTTGCAACTCTCATGGGTCACCCTCAGATCATTTGTTTTTTCAGTTTGAAAAATGGAACCTTGGCTGATACAAAATCAGGATACTTAAATTAACTGTGTTGGTGCCAATTTAGTTTATTTTGAGAAACTTGCTGAGTTCTATAAAAATGCTAACAATGGGAACTGTTTTCAGCCAATACGATATGGTGAGGGCATTGCAAACTCTCCAGCTACTCAAAGCACAATTGTGTATGTTAAAATTAATTTTCCCAAAGCCTCGAACCAGCAACATGTGTACATTGTTACACATTGTTACACAAGTCTGCTATGTCCAATAGCAGACCTGTGCCCTGTTCCTCGTACCTGGTTCAACGAAGTCGATCAAATGTCTTATTATCCAGCTTAATCTCATAAAATGATTGACTATAGGATATGTTGGTTCCACAAAGGTGGATGATGATGTTCTCTTGCTACAATGGAAAATTGGGGAATTATATCTGCTAATTTTAGTTACCTTATCACCCACATAAATCACATTATATTTATTTAAATTTAAATGTGGTTGCTGGCAATAATATACAAATGTGTGTGTGTGTGTGTGTGTGTATATATGTATATATATATATGTATATGTATATGTATATATATATGTGTATATATATATGTATATGTATATATGTATATGTATGTGTATGTATATATATGTATGTATATATGTATATATATATATATATATACACACACACACACACACACACACACAGTACTTATGAAGATATATGTACTGTATGCTCCTATCATGTACTATGTGTATATTCATGTATGTGTGTGTAGTTTACCATATAACTAGGAGTTTGAATGTGTGTATGGGCGGATCAGTATGTATGTATTATTCACAATCAGACATTCTATCAATTGAAGCAGTTATAAGTATTCTCATCACAAGTCCACCTTAATCATGTTCTACAATAATGATATAATAAAATATAATACTTTATTAGTCCCTCAGTGGGGAAATTACAGGATTACAGCAGCATTGCTTACAAGTAAATAAAGATAAACATCAAGTAATGTAAATAAACAGTAGAACGGTGTCCTGCATGGGGTGGGAGGCGTGGGAAGAGAGCTTAGTCATCTTTCTCCTGTCCCCCACCACCTCCACAGTATCCAGAGGACACCCAAGCGCGCTCCTGACCTTCCTCACCAGTTTGACCAGCCTCTCCAAGGTTTTTTATCCGGTGGGATGTTAAGCCACGCTCGTGATGGTTCCCATATAGTGGAGATATTAGACTTTAACCCTTTTAGTATGGCGCCTCTCGCTGGCAACAGAAAAGTAACATGCAAACAGGATGCAAAAATAATTTCACCGTAACCGACGATCATGACTATCAGCCCACGGCCTGCCACTGATGGGCATACAAATCAATAGCAGAGAAGCAGATTTTGCCACAGGACTGGTTTCTTTCTGTTCCATTATATACTATGGATTATTTGGGGGTGATACTAATACGAATGTCGTGAGCAGCAAATGATATCCCTAATCCAGCCCACCAGAAAGGTTGCAACTAAACAATGTTTCAAACTAAAGAGGTCCTTTTCTGTAGAAAAAAGAAAGGTTCCGCCCTGGCTGCAGGGCATGGGAGATGAATAAATAGCTGTAAGACCATTGACTGTTGAAAGAATATGATTATGTGGACTTGAGGTAGGGAGGCAAGAGCGATTATTAAAGAAATGAGCAGATCAAATGAGCATGTAACAAAAAAACATCCTCACTGTAAACAATTTGACTCATCCCCGACGCTAAGATTAGCAGATCACTTTTGCAAATACAGAAACGCACACGCAAAAATATGTTTTACTTGGCTCCGGTTCAAACTTAGTATTTATCTTTTATTTTCACGTCATCTGTTGACAGTGTGTGGTTAGCAACCCCAGGGACCAAATGAGCATCAATGTGGACCAAAGTCATGTGCTGTTTATTGTGTGTTGCATCTGACCAACTACCTCAACTAATCAACATTAACGATCTAACTTTTAACAGACTTTAGTAGCATCATTTTCCCAGCTGAATGTTTTTTTGGTTTTGGTCAACAAGCTACCGTACAGGCAGTATGTAGGTTATTCATGTTTATAAGCTAAAGAGACTTCACACAAGCTAATGTGGGTTCTGGTTGTGGTAGTGACCCTGATCTCGTGAAGCAGGTCACTGACCTGGTAGAACGCTAATGTTAGTAACGTTACATTATGCAAATGATTGATTGGCTAAATGGAACTTGTTCTACCACATAGATGGACAACTGGTGGTATTCTAATACATTAATATTACTGTATTTTAAGGCCAAGTCATTTCATAAGGCACTCTGAGTTTTATGGGGTGTTCCAGTTAAAGTTCATGCGTCTCCAATTAAGCTCCGGGATTAACCCACAATATTCTACTGTACCGTGTTCATCACATATCACCAATGCAAAACTCTGTCTGACAGGTTTGAATATTTTTTTGGACTATAATGGATGTCTATCAGGCTGTTGCTGCAGGCCATACTTTTAAGTAGGATCAATTTGTTGCCAGTTTTATCTTTTCATGTTGACACTATAAAGAATAATAAAACACCTTTCCATGTTGTACAATCTTTATAGGACACTACAACAAACTTTAAGATGCAGCGTTTTTTCTTTGAACTGTCTGGCCCATACCCCATCCTGTCAGTCGCTAATGTGTAGTCTGCTCCTCTTGATAGATTAACTTGGAAGCCACAGTGCTGGTTTAACCTTGGCAAGAAAGGTTGTGGCACTTTGCTGAGTGGTGAGGTCCCTTAAAAGCTCTAGCTTCCCCTATTTTGATGTACAACAGTCTTATTTTTAAGTGATGTCTTTGCTCTGTTGAGACTGCTGGAACACACAGTAGGTTTGTTGTCTAGATGAATTTTTTCTCTTCCCTTCCCCTTGACATATCTGATGAAAAGGCTGCACTCAAAATGTGTAGCCCGAGGGACTTGTCAGTAGACTGTGATATTAACTAAGTTACGGAATTCATCCTTAACTTTACTGAACTGAATATACTGATATGATGCAGGAATTGTGAGTTTCATGGAGTTATGGGCCATATTCAAGTAAACATCTGCAATGGGAGGTCCACTCGAATGCTCCAGTGTCATGTTTGCACTGGAGTCACTCTTTTTTTTTTTTATCAAAGATCAAAGCCTTGTTGTGGAGATGCATACCCAGGATTATACACAGTATAAATGTATCCTTATTTTGACAGTATCTAATTTTCACACTTCCACACATGATGTGTATCAGAACCATTCATCGGGAAATGAAATATGAAACATTCCCTATTTACATGCTTGACAACACCCACTGTGACATGAAATATAACATTGATCAACTTGAGACACATTTTTAACCACACATTTAAGTTCCAAGCAAATAAAACAAAAAACATTTTTTGATGGAGAAAAAACACTAATTGTGAAAATAATAGATTTAAAGATCAACGTGTGTTTGCATAGAGTTAGTAGCCTATATACGATGAGTGCTTTCTCTTTAACACCCTCTATTTATTCTCTATTCTTTATTTTTCATACCAAAATACTTTTGTCCTTGCTGGTTCTCCTCTATGCTGTACTGGGTGTACTGTATAGCTAAAGCTGTAACTAATCCCGTTTTTCCACGTTTTTCCTTCTATTCTTTTTTTTTTTTTTTGGCTTGTTGAAAAGAAATGATAGGTACAATGGTATCTATGTTATCCTGCACTTGCACATGTGTTTCTTGATCTGCAGGACCCCTGCAGCACATGCTTGTTCATCAAAGTCATCAAAAAGCACAAAAGACTGCATTCATAAGGCTGCAGCATTCATAGACAGCCATGCTAGCATGTCTGTAATGTGTTACTGTCTAGCAAATATATTTCAATATCCTTCAGATGTTTTCTGACATGCTTGGCCTTCAAGAAGTTACGGTAGTGTTCTGGGGTTGGAACTTGCTTATCTCATCCTAATTGGTAATTTTGTTTAGAAAGGTTGCAGGTTGATGTGAAAGTGTTATGATATTTACTGTACAAATTCTGAATGTTACAGTCTAAATCGTAAAGATGTAACCTCCTGTCACCAATTGAAGACAGCAATGTGCAAAAGGATCTTGTGCTTGTATCATACTGTTGCTCCCTCAGCATGGTGCTCACTAAGGGAAATCCATTTCTTGTTCCGCTGCTGTGGAATCTATCGATGCATGCAGTGAGAATTTTTTTCAGCAGCCATCAGCTTACAAGCTGCTACCCTGATTGGTTGCTGATTGTAGACGATGCACATTACATCTGCATTTATTTTTTTCTAGAGGAAATCTGAATTGATTGTACTTTATGTGGTAAAGAGAAATATGATTTATAATGTGTGTGCAGGAGACAACCTTGTTCATCATACTCATACTACTGTACTCTTAAATATGCCAGAAATATATTTAGTATGTCCTCATACATGTTATGTCAACAGGTTTTAGTTTAATTGTGAAATACATGCTGTTTTAAGATGAGTCTGTTTATCTGTGGCTCTTTAAAAATGTCTGCTTTGGAAAATGAAATGATGTAGATCTATAACTTTTGATTCTCTTCAGTGTTTTCTCAATGTTATCAATCATGTAATGCTGGAGAATATTTGAAAGGAATGCATTATCTGTTGTGCCCACTGAATTGAACTTTTATAGGCTCTTGGCAATGATGTTTTTGTTAATTGTGGTTTCCTGGGAAGTTTCTCATTGTTGTCAAACCAAATGAGAAACTATGGTCTTCTTAGACATACAATCATGTCAAACCTTATATGTCACAAGTTTTTTTTTTACCTTGTCCATTTCTGAAATTAGCATCTAATTATTTGTTCAAATTAACTGTCCAAAATTACAGTCAAAATTCCCATTTCATGTGGCAGTAAATGATCCCTGACATGGGTTTTGTGTTGGTGACACTTTAAATGTCAGTTGGTTTGTGAGCTACAGTTCTAAGAAAATAATCTAAGCATTATGTAGATTTGGAGTGAATATAATTCATTAACATGTGTTTTATGATCATCTACTCTCACTCCTTTTGGTCAAGTTATCCAACAAACTGAAGTTGTATTGTCCAAAATGAGAGTTTTTGTTGCAGAAATTGTATTGAGTCATTGAGTTATTTTATGCACCTAAATTGCTGAAGTGAGGCTCAGGATTATTGGATCACTATATTTCCTATGCAATTTTAGATTATTTTAGATACTTTTTAGCTTGAATTTGATATTGATGGCAAAACAAAATTTGTACCTAGATTAAAGAAGACTGTGTGTAGTCAGTCTCACTAATAGTTTGGATACAAAAAAACTGTTTTTCTGTTTGTTTTTCAGGTGAACATCTTCGTGTATGTCCTCAAGGAAGCACATGTTGCACCCAGGAAATGGAGGACACATTTGGCCAACAAAGCAAACAGGACTTTGAGAATCTAACTGATGAAATTAGTCATGAACTGAGAAGCACCTTTGTTTCCAGACATAAAAGATTTGATGGTAAGTCTATGTGCACACTTTATACTGATTAATTGTTCTATTTTGTCTCTTTTTTCCAATTTAAGGGTGAGTCACAGTGCAACAAAATGCTGCAACAAGAATAAT
Source organism: Clinocottus analis (assembly GCF_023055335.1). Lineage (NCBI taxonomy): Eukaryota > Metazoa > Chordata > Actinopteri > Perciformes > Cottidae > Clinocottus > Clinocottus analis. The sequence continues at coordinate 9,905,304 of NW_027175843.1, forward strand.
TAGAGGATTTAGACTGTGTTAATTTGAAGAGGTTCCCCGTTTGTAGTTTAGCTGTCCTCCCTCAATTGGAGATGAGCTGTGAAAAGCTTGTTAATATGCCTCGGAGTGGAGTACCCTCTTGTTGGATTAGACAAACATTGCTCCTTGCACAGCAGACTGACAGCTGGAACAGCAGTGCAGAGCCAAACTCTGCATTATTACAGCCGTTTGGTGTCCCTGTGCTCTGTGCAATCTTGTCGTAGTTCGATGGTGACTGTCTTGACCACCGCACACGGGAGGGGATGTACTCATTACTGAACCAAGACTCACTGTACCTCTCCACCTTTCCCTGTTGGAGTTGGTAACTAGCACAGTTTAATGAGAAACAATAATCCCTCCAGCTCCAAACATTATACTGTGTGGGAAGCAGTAGCTCATCACTGTGAACAATGATGAAGGGTGGTGGAGATGACAATTGTCAAGCAAAGCCACCTGTCAGCATTGTTCACAATGGATGCAGCATAAAACATTTTAATGAGTTATTACTCAGAAACATTTTAAAGATGACTGTCTGAATTTTCTTGTTAAGGGCAGGGCAAACTGATTGTAACAAGCCCCAGTGATTTCTTTTAAAAATTATAATGCTTTCTAAATGTATATTTAGAGTGCTGAGACACACAGGATTCTATCCAATATGTATTATTAGTGCTAAATCCTTGGCATACGGTTCATATGTAATAAGCCCATATATATTACGACCCCAGATCAGAATTTGTATAATTACGCCTCAACACTTTCGAATGCAATTGAAACTACTGCAATCTGCCTCTAATGTTGTTCAGAGGAATTGAACAGGGATGTTTATCAGAAATTCTTTATGGTGAAATGAATTATCTGCATGCAAATTAATCTTCTTGAAAATGTTAGACTCGGTATTTCATGCTGCTTTGATGATTATCTCTATTTCGGTTTTCTGCACACATCAGATCAGTTTGGATGACAGTTGGTTTGTCTTCTTTATACAACAGCATAATGGGACGTTGGCACATTTGTCTGTATAACGCCATATTCCACAAAAGGCCTCCGTATGTTTGACTCCTCAATAGCTGCAATACAGTCATGTGGACAAATAGAATGTGTCATTTCTCAAAATAATTGTCTTTGGAAAAAGTGCTTTTAAACTTTTTCCAGCCTGGTATCGGTGTGAACTACAGAGACTCGTTAAAGTAAATATGTTAAAGCATGATATATTCAAAAAACTGGTTTATGGTAAATTTGAACACTGACAGAACAAGGCCTGTTAACAGCACTGCTAATTAATTGGTTGATTTCGTTTGTGTTTCTGTTTAAGTCTGTTACTTAAAGAAAGAGCTTTTACATCTCAATCGGACTATCCTGGACAGATCAAGATTAAATGGAATAATAGAAATAAAAAATAAGGAATTTCTTCATGCAAATGTTCAGTTAAAACATTTCCAGTTGTAGCCCTGAAAGACTACTACATGTAACCATCAAACTTTGACTGAAATAATGGATAATTTGTCAGTGCCAGTATATACACACTTTATGTATTATACTCTTCAACATAGTGGATACAAAATGCTTTACAGGCAAAAGAAAGGATAAATGTACCACAAAATATACAATCTAGAAAAGCCAAAGAAAGCAGTTGAGTTTAAAGAGGCTTTTGATCTTTGTTGAGACTTTAGCGGCAGGCTATGCTTCAGTCAAGGATCAGCAACAGAGAAAGCAGAATCACCGGAATAAAAGAGTATTACATGCCCAATACGTTCCCATTTTCAAGCTTACGTTCTTCTTGAGAGAAGTTTACAATAAATAATACAATTAACCTTATTCCTTCTAGTGTGATTGATGCATGATCTTGTCCTGTTGTATGCCACTAACCAAAAAAACAGCTTTCTGCTTGAATGTAGAAACACATAACATCAATTGAAGAACACATACGATTAATCAAAGTTTGAGTGTTGTTTGCAAATCCAGCATCTTATTACTGTACTTCTGCTATTATTATTCTGCTCTGTCTTTTAAATTGATATGCTTGGCTGTCGTCAGTGGAATTTCAATTAAAAGTCGACAGCAAGTTGCTGTGAAATGAAGACTCGGGGCCATGGATCTGAATTACCTCTGCATTCAAAATTGGTATTGAGTATTGTGCTACCAGTAGTAGCACACATAACAATAGTTGTTTTATTGGATAATTAACTGCAATAAAAAGTCACACTAGCTTTTATTCATTTTAACAGTTGTGGTCCAGCAGTGTTGGCAAACCTTAACATTTGAGTTCAACTACTACTTTGTCTAAAGGCTTGTCTTCCAATCCAGTACTGTATATCTCCTATAGTTCCAACTTGTATATCTTTTTTTTTGCATTTTGTGGGTCCACAATATACCACTGTTACATAACATGCATGCATTGTGTCAGCACCTTGTGTCATCTTAGACCTCCTCACTATTTTTATATCGTTGAAAGATTTGTTAATCTACTGTATACATAAATTAATTAAAATACATGTTATCATGAATAAAACCCCTTCTTATACCCCCAGATTGAAGAGCAACCCTTCCAAAGATTAAATTAATCCAAAGTAATTGTAATCTTTCTCCCACAAGTAAGAAGTCTAAGCATATATTTCCACATCAGACTGAATAACGTTTTAGTGATTGATAGTGCAATTCAATACTCAACAGTCAATGTGTTGTAGTTCTATACTCATTCTTTTCAAACTATCCAACATATTATATGAAACTTATACTATTCAGTTACAGCATGCGACTCTCGAATGACTGCACATTGCCCAGAAAGTCAATGTCACAATGCCTGTGTGATATCTGTCTGTTTTTGTTCCAGGAATATACACTTCTGTAGCTCCTGTTTGATTCCTGGAAGTATGCATAAATAAATAAGTGTTATTTTGATCAGCCACTGTCAGGATAGTGAATGTCAAAAGGAGGACTCCAGTGAAGGAGGAAATGGGGTTTCTCCAGCTGCACTTAGATGCATGACTCCAGGCAACCCTGTTCTCTTGGGGTTTGCTGCCATTCTCCATAATTTCTTCGGCTTCAAAGCAGATGCCATATGCAGAGTTCAGCTCTGTAGCCCTCTGCTGTTTGGAGACTTTATGTCTTCTGAGGTTCTTGACTGACCACCCGCTCGAGAAATTTGAGATATTGATTGCTGGATTTTATTTCAGCTATCTACGTGTTATTAACTAAATCAGAGTGTTGGAAGTTGTGTGATTTCAAGCAGGGGAAATCAGTTAACAGTTAACAAGCCAGTACATATTCGCAAAAAATATCTTTCCTTTTCTTTTAAGCACAATTGATGTATTATGAAATTCTGAGATTATTTTAACTTCATCTTCCTTAAACTTTTTTTTTGTGTTTACCAAATAATTGCATTGACCTTGATTCTGGGTTTGAACACATAGTTAAAGATACAAACAACACAGAGCTGTGAGATTAATGAGAAGTTATTTACCATCTATTTAGCACCTGGCTACAAAGTCCCACCTACACAGAGTCAGTGTATGTATCCTCGTCTCTTTATGCAGAGCTTGTGATGAGTGTTACTGTAACTGACAGTAGCTGGCCAGCCCACGCGTACCTGACACCACAGGCTATGTGTCACAGTAAGAGGGCACAGTCTCGACGATGCCAAGACCATCCAGCACACATACAGAAATATCCAATAACAGCCCATGTTGCACTGTTCAACCGTGTGAATCTAAGAAAGAAACCGCAACATCTGAATAATCTGTACCAAACATGCAGCCACAGTTACTGCAATGTATTAATACATAGGGTCTATTTGTGAATTAATGCAAATATTACTCCTCTCCCAAAGACCCCAGGAAACCACTGTTTAGAGAAATTAGATAAATGGCTGTCACAGAGCATTCTTTTCCACTTGCTTGTTAAACAGGGGTCTTAATTGCTAATCAATTGTTGGCCCTCCTCTGACTATGAACACTGTGTTGCTGGTTAGCCAAACAGAATATGAATGCAGTCCACCCTCTGCAATTGATCTTCTATGGAGTTAACAACTCCAAACAAAATCCTAGCCGTAAATCACAATTAAGCAACTGGCACAAAATGGCATCAGTTGTATTGTTATACATCAAAAATCCCTGCTTGAAAATTGTCACCGTTGAATACTTAACTTTACCCATGCATAGAAAACCACAGAACATAATGTAGAGTTTGACCCGTGTATATTACCCTGTTGGGTTATTTAAACACAAAATAGTATGGTTGAGAGCCTCAGTAACTGTCTAAAAGTTGCTGGTTGTTATGAATATGTCTACCCTTTGGAGTTTCAAATGCCATATGCACATTGTTTTTGTACACGTGATGATGAATTTGTGGCCATTTCCTCACTTGGTAAAAAAAAAACACACACAAAGTAACCCAGTATTACAAGGATGTTTACTGATTTGATCAGTGTGTGGGAGGAGTCAAATATTTGTATCATCTCTTTCCTCACTCAGCAGCCATTGTCGAATGCTCTTGAGCAAAGCACTTACCCTAATTTACTCCTCAAAGGCTGCCAACCATGGAAGGCCGCACTGTGCTGGCCAGCTACCAGGTGTGGATGTATTTGACTAGATGCAAGCGGAGCTGAGCAGTGCTGAAAGGGCATGCTGGCTCAGCAAAATCCTCCTTTAGTTAGGTCTACGGAACTCGAGTTGGAGACTGGAAGAGCAGGATTCAAGTAGAGATACCACAGTATCTCTGAACACTTCAAGATTTGTAATCATTGTTCTCCTTAGGATTTCTGCTGGACAAGCTGCAACGTTTTATGGAATCCATACAATTTCACTTTAAGGACAGTATGCTACTCCCAGTTTGCATTTATGACACTCCATCAAATGTATTTCAAATTCCCTCTCTTGGATATGTTGGATATGTTAACTTTCAAATATTAGAAAATATAAATCAATCTGTTTATCTTATATATAAACTAGGGCTGGGCACGATAACGCGTTAACGCGAGATTAATCGGGCAATCCATTAACGGCATTAACTATTTGATCATTATGAACGCATTACAGCGGCACTGCTTTCACTTTAAAGGCGATTTATGTTGATGCGCGCTTCCGCAGCTTCGCCGACTGGAAGCGCAACGAAACGCAACGAAGCGCAACGAAGTGAGTGACGTAAAGTACGTATTGTTCTGTAGCTTCTGTTCTCAACCTGCCGCTTCACACGCTCTCACAGGCGGGCAAATACACTACAAGTACCGACAGGTTCTGCGTCCAGATTGAAAGTTAATCACGCATGCGCAAAGCTCCTGACTCCGCGGTCTGATCCGCTGTATGTAGGTATGTAGGTATGTATGTATAAATGTATAAATGTATGTATGTTAACTTGTTGTTGCTCCAGAGTGCTGTTATATTGTTCTGGTAACATTACTTTAAAACTTTAAAATAAAAGCATGCAATACACTAGTTTTGTTGAATTTGGCGCATAATGCAATTAATCGCAGACAAATCATGCGATTAATCGCGATTCCTTTTTTTCAACTTTGCCCAGCCCTAATATAAACATCTTGGTAATGAGTGCATTTACGTGGAAAGACTTTTATTTTTAACTGCCAATGTGTGACTCACAATGGGTAGCCTACATGCAAATGGAGACATAAAAAGGCTGTTATGTTATATACAGAAGCATAGCACTTAAAGCGGCCTTCTGTAGATCAGTGCCTCCAAACCAACAATCCACGACTGATAAGTAGATCTAAAAGTGCTTCTTTTGGCAGAAAAAGAAAAATTCATGTTGGGGCATGAGAGCTTCATTGTGCGATATTCAATTTCAATAACCACAAAATGAGAGATGGTTTCCCTCGTTGATTGTTTGTAGCCCTGTTGGAGAAGACACTCGATGGATCTGCTGATGATTACAGGCTGTTTATTCTGCTGCATGCTGGCCTAACAAGTCAGTTTTGTAAGTTTTCTCAGCGTAGCGCCACTGATGAATTACAGATAGTTTGAGAACATTCTGCTTGCAGGAATGTGTTTAACAGAGAAGACATCTAACAATGATTTAAAATGTCTTCTTGTACTGAATTCATAACTTGAACTGATGTACGGTCATTAAATACAGTGCTGCACTCAAATATATTAAAAAGGTAACATAAGTACTTAATTTAATTTAAGTAAATATCTTTGCACAGGCACGATGAAAGAAAATTCCAATTTTATTTTTCTTAAAAATCACATATTAAAATAAATGTCTTGCGTTTTTTAGCACTAGTACAAAAACTGTCTGGAAAAATGCCTACAAATGTATTTTACCGAGGCCCCAGCTGTAATGAATGAAGGTGAACAAATGATCTATATTCCAGGTGTGCAAATTCTAATAAATTTCTCAAGATTCACAACTTAATGTAACTGTACATATATGTGCATTTTCTGAAGTTTTAAACATTACGAATTAACCCACACAGACTGATATGTTTTACACATTTTAGTGAAAAGTGAAAGCAGTGCCGCTTTTAATGCGTTCATGGCGTTTATCTTATTTATTTTTCATGTTTGATTGACCTCATGCGGGCAGGACTGGGAGAGCCTTGAGACGCCAGGTCTGAACTACGGAGTGATTTAAAGCGATAAGCCCCTCCCCAATGCAAAAAAAAACATGCAAAAAAGAAAACCATGCAGTTAACACATGATCAAATATAGTTAATGCCGTTAAAGGATTGCCAGATTAATCTCGCGTTAACGCGTTACCGTGCCCAGCCCTAATATTAAAAAAAAATATATATATATATATATATATATATATATATATATATATATATATATATATATATATATATATATATTAATTAGAGCTGTGAAAAATAACGCGTTAACGCATTATGATTAAATTAATGCGTTAATTTTTTAATGCATGCGCAGAATGAGCTTCTATTACAGTGGAAATTCAACTATTTACGCTCTAATGCAGTCAGACGTAGATGTCAGATGTTCACTCTGCAGGAAGATGTTGCCGTTTCACCGCAGCACAACCAGCTTAAGTAACATCTCAACACGAAGCATGTTTGTCGGCGAGGGGAGTTCAAGAGGAATGCGTCAAACCAGCCTCACTGAGCAACGTAGATCCCTCACTAAGTCTGCCTGTGACAAACTGAGTAGCACGGTTAAATTAATATTGTTGAGGATGAGGAGTTCGCGGCGAACCCGAGCGTCAAAGCACCGCAAAGACGCACAATCATGACAAAAATCCACAAGCTGTATGAAGCTGGAAAGAACAAAACGGAAAATAACTTGGCTGCTACGTATCATGTGGCACTGACAGGATCACTGGACTTTAGTGAGTAATGAGAATTACCTGGGTGACCAGACGTCCTCTTTTTCCGGACATGTCCTCTTTTCGAGACCTAAAAATGCGTCCAGCAGGGATTCCAAAAACGTCCGGGATTTTGCCTTGTTGGATATTTGTGTTTCTCTGAGTCTTTTACTTACCAGTTGTTATTACGCTCTTACAAGTTGTGGAAACGGTCTCTTACGTTCACCTTCTTGCGCGAGCTCTGACTGTAGAGAGAATTGTCATTGGTCGACCGATCTCAGGGTTGCCAGATGCACGATAATTATCCTCCAAATACAACCATTTTGAGCCTTTGGTACGATACTACGCCATCACCAATCTGGCAACACTGAGCACCTTGTCACCTCCACTCGCGACGAATAAATTCACCTCACGGCCTGTAGTTTAACAGCACGGCCATTATTAACAGCACCCCAATGTATAAATGACAATGTATATATCCGTCTTTCATCATATATCTTTATCTTTTTACAAATATATACCGAGAATATTGGTAATATGAGATTAATCATGATTAATCCACAGAAACCTGTGATTAATCTGATTAAAATTTTTAATCACTTCCCAGCCCATATATATATATATATATATATATATATATATATATATATATATATATATATATATATATATATATATATATATATATATATATATATATATAGAGACACACACACACACACACACACACACACAGCCATTTATTTTGGGCTTTTCCGGGCATCTATCAGTCTGTGTGTCCCATTCTCATGCACTTTATCTTGCAATATCAAATTTCATTTAATCTGGCACAAACATCCACTTCGACTCAAACATTTCGCGCCTTCACTGAGGATTTCCTATGCCAATTATGCCAGTTTCACGCAAACATCTGATAGGATATTTGATGAAGTAATGACTTTTTGGAGGTAAACTACAATTTGATTGGTTGATGGAGGCAACAGTGAGGCGGTGATTCTAGTGGTGTGCTTGTAAATGTCTGTTCATGGTCTGTTCATATAGTCTGTTCCATGACTGCTGAAATTGAGACTACGACTGACATTGCTGACATCTAGGAGAGCATCCATCAGTTTTCTGTGAGAGCAAGCAGCCGTGGATGAACTGAAACAGACTTTCTCTTTAGCACAGGAAGAATGGCCCTGTGCAACCTCTGCACAGCGCTGTGGGCTCAGTGAGCCAAACTGAGCTTTCTCAGCGAAAAGTAATGAACTCTCTGCATGTTGGGAGTGTTAGAATCACCCTGTCCAGCATTTCAGCATCATTATCCTCTGTTTGCAGTTCTTGCAACCAATCAGTTGGACAGACCTCTTACTTGGACGTGTCAACGATTTATGTGAGCTTTCCGGGTAATTTTTGTCTTTGAGATTTCACTAAATTTGTTATTGTAAAAATTTGCTCCCTCTAATGCTTTTTTTTCCTAATTTGATTAGGTTGTCTTTTTTTTATTTTTACGAATCATGTTAGTCACTCAATTATACTAATTCATCCATAATGTAATTAGTATACATTGTAATCAAAACAGAGCTTGAAACTATATCACATTTACTTCATACCACACATTCTGCCATAATTACATTGTTTGAATATTCATTTGATACAACCAGAAGCATTGGTGGAAAATATCCTGACTGCATTAAGATATGTTTTGTGATTTATTTAATTTTTGTAAAGTGCATTAATCGGCACACATCACTCAGCACCACTGACTATGTTCATTACCTACAACAAGCACACATCCTGTTTGGAGCTTTGTCTATTTAAAGAAGTGCTCACTGCAGTCTTTCATTTACAAAAGTGTTTAGAATGTATTATCCAACATCACAAGTCCTTCATAATATGTGTGCTGCTGAAAGAAAAAGTGATATGATACCCTCTTAAGATAGCAGAAAAAAGTGTGAAGGTAGAGCTAATGTAATCAGATTCCCAGAGGACATCTTACAATTAAGACTTACTGGTACCTGCTGATAAGACACACTTATGAAAAACCCTTCAGTACGATAAGAATAGAGAAATCAAGTCAGCATGTTGCATGTGATATCAGAAGTGCTTTTTAGAATGAATAAAGGATTGGAATCAAATGTGACCTTTACCCTGCAAGCTAACATCAAATTTAAGTAGCTGCTGGTTGCAGATAAAAATACATTTGTCTTAATCAGATATACATTATGAAAACACTTTGTGCGTGATCTACTGCCTTCCACATTTGGCACATTTTACTTTTTGTTCGTGTGCAACGGCAGCTTTATAGCTAACCAGATGTGATTTGGAATGGTATCATAAGGAGTCATGCCATTTGGTTTCTCTGCTGCTGTAATTTGTCACTTCACCTGCTGAGAACTAATGACCACTTCAAGTCCATTACAGTTTCATCTGGGCCATTCTGATAAGTAACTGTAATGTGGATGGTCAGAGGGCAGAATTGATCTTTGAGTAGATATTTGGTCATGTGACCTAGCTACTGTGAATAGCTTTAGAATGAAACAATCACTGTATTCGGCAAGTATACATTGTACACATTTTGACAGCTATATGACTTGGAGATACAGCACAGTAAAACCAACACAGCTAAAAGTTTAAGGTTAAGTACAAAGTTTAAAAAAAAGAGAAGTACACTATTATACAGTTGATGATATGGTGAAGAATGATAACATATTATGTTATGCTACATTATTCTGTTTAAGAATAACACACTCGGCTGCAACTATCAATTGTTTTAGAAATAAAGTATTCTAAATATGTTTTCTTCATTAAGGGAGCAATAGTAGAGACAAAAAAAAAAGTAACTAATTGATTTCCTTTTTAGACAAAATGTTCTGAAAGTCTCATTGTTTTAATGCTGTCTCTCTTCTCCACTCAACCCTGTTCCAGATGCAACAGCTAGCGGTTTTAAGTGACAACATCTCTGATAAACCCACCGCACACTATCTGAAGATAGAGAAATATAGAGGAATGTCAGTATTCAGCACTATGTATCCATCAGAAGTTGTCGGAGACCAAAAATGAGACTTAATATTGGACCTAACTTTATGTCCAGAATGACAGCTCCAAAGTAACTGCTAATCCGTCTGGGAGGTGACGCGTAAAGAGGCGACTGTTTGCTCACAGGTTTGCCATCTCAACTTTATGAGGCGAAAATTTGTCAATATTGCATTTACAACTTTCCTCAGTGTCCAAGTGACAAAATAAATACACAATCCTCCTTTAAAACTTTGGATCGCACATATTGCCTTAAAATAGACAATAACTAGAAATATAAAATACTTTCTATGACTTCCACCACCCTTTTATAAGAGTGGAGTCTATTTAGGAACTATTTCACTTCGCAATTGAATGCGCAGATTTTTTTTATGCCTATTTAAATTGTAATCCCGTTCCTTGAAAGGGAGGACTATCATTATGGATACCAGATGGTCAGGAATATTATCATCTCTTCCCAATTTGCCGTGAGTCATAGACGTCATGAGGCAAACAACAAGTGGTACTTATAAAGGTGAATGCAGAACGGCTGCAAACCTTACAGATTATTGTGGAATTGTAATCATATCCACAATAATCCATTTATTGCATTTTGGTCGACAGCCTTATGCTTCCACCATATTGAGCAGCATTACAAATCGGTGTTTAGGAAATCATTCTGCAATATACATCCTCTCAAGGTACATAAATGTGTTTCGGGTTTACAGGTGATGGAGGGACAATACAGACCTTTTGCACCGCAAATACAAAAGTTATTGCTTTCCATAAATATATCTGAGGAAGGCTCAGATTGATGTTAAAAGTAGTTTACTGGAGATACAAAATCAACAAAGCTGTGAAATCTCTTCAAAATGAAATCAACATCAGAAGCCTTAATTGATTTGCTATTTTAGTATTTTGTGTTTGCCGGCGTATTTGGTATCGGCAACGCAATTAAGTAGACTTCCTTTTTAACACTTTCACACTTTCAGCCCGGGATGCTTTTTTGTGCGAGAATTGCTTTGTTCTGTCTTGCAATCAGACACAGTTGATGTAATTTTGCTGCATTTCTGTTTTAATCACAAATTAGGTTCCCGGTGTATCTTATCAATTTATGCCATGTACAGTATAATCTAACACAGTCACACAAGAAAAAAATGAGGCAATAAGTAACACTTTTTCTTTCCTTCTATACCCAGAATTCTTCCTGGAGCTACTGGAGAACACAGAGAGGTCCCTGAATGAAATGTTTGTGAGGACTTACGGCAAGCCTTACATGCAGAACTCCGAGGTCTTTGAGAACCTGTTTGCAGAGCTGAAGCGCTACTACACAGGAGGAAATGTTAACCTGGAGGAAATGCTTAATGACTTTTGGTCGCGGCTACTGGAGCGTATGTTCACGCTGCTCAACTCCCAGTATGTCATCACTGAGGACTATCTTGAGTGTATCAGTAAGTACACTGACCAGCTCAAGCCCTTTGGAGACGTGCCCAGGAAGCTCAAGGCTCAGGTTACCCGGGCATTCATCGCTGCACGCACATTTGTCCAAGGGCTCTCTGTTGGCCGGGAGGTGGCCCAGAGAGTGTCTAAGGTAACCGTGCTCACCACTTGAATCAAATTTAACAAGGTTATAAAACAGCTAATCAACTGCTTGCTTCTATTATTCAGCATTTTCACCTGAAATTAAGACTTGCTGTGTGTCCGACACCGGTTTTTACGACATCTTGTTTGGTGTTTGTGCAGCCAGGACACATTTCCCCCTGGCTTTTCCACTGCCAACAAGTTCCTTCCTGATACTTTTCTGAGTAAGATGTGCTCTCTTGGTGCATGTCTTCAGGAAGCTTGAGGCTCGAGGCGGCTTGTTTTCATGTGCTGTCTAGAACACAGTGTTGAAGGGTATGTGGATTGTTCAGTAGAAATGCCCAGACAATGAAAAAGGAGAGAAAATAAATGTTGTGCTATCACTGTGTATTGCTCGTTTCCTAATATTTGTTTACCCAGTATACAGAAGCCATTAATCATGATGTAGCCGTAGTCGTCTGTTTGATGCTATGTAATCTCAATGCTGCATCTGCTGTTTATAATACTGCTCTGGGAGCTTGTGTAGTTTTGGTCATGTACAAAGTAAGATTAAAGGAAAAGCAAGAGGCTAAGGCTGGATTTAGTCACACTGAACAACAACAGTGTGGTTTCTACATGCCTTCTTATGGGGTGAGAGAAGCCCTGATTAGTATTCTGCTGCAAATACTCAACCACCCTGGTTTCTTTTCACTATTGATAGTGATAACACAGTGATTACATTAATAACTATATATTATATATGTATAAGTATATAAAAGGAGGACAATTAAAAAACATCATTTCAATTAATCATTGGAGGCAAAGATGAAGACCCTGCTATTATCTAAGAAATCCCAAATGTGTTTGCTTGTGTCCCCACTGTGGTGCACTGATAGAACATGTTCTCTTCAGTGTGTTTATGAGTTCCCTCCTCACCAGTAGTAGGTGTGAGGCTCATGTAGAAGCAGCCACAGAGGATGTGATGTTAGTATGTGTTTACTGAGTTACACTTGTGTTTCTCACTAGTCAGAATGTCCCAGCTTCACCTCCTGACATTTCAGTGGGACCTGAGATCCAGTTCATGTGTCTGAGACTGCAGCCCTTTCATCCCCAGGGTATAAACTTATCACAAGGAATTGGCTGAGAGCATAATGAAATGGGACACCCTGCAAGAGGTGTCTGTTGCACAGTCTCTCTAGATGTGACAGTCATGCTTATTGCTGCTGGGATATATATATTGAATTAAAGTAGACAATGTAGTACTTTCTTTTCACAGCTTTAGAGACAAGAGACAAAACACGAGAGCTTTGAGGAAACAGAAACTGGTGTTTTGGAATCGGCATCTCCCAATCAAAGCTCATACTTATCCCAGTTCATTACCCAAACAGTACATCTGCTTTTTTGTATTTGCAGTGATTCAAATTGTGTTGTTTTCCATCTGGTCATTGAGAATTAGGATATTTTAACTAACCAATTTGTAATGTGACATCACCACGTTCAGGTCGGATCCCCTCCAGGCCGGACTATAGTTACTTACTTCATTCTGTTTTTTCCAGATGAAATATTCACGGATGAGACAACATGTTGCTTCTAGAATATTTTCACATTCCTAGCAAATTTACCAAATGATTTGCTCCACCTCACTTGCTTTTCTGCTTTAGTATTAATATTTAATACCTTATTACTTGTTCTTTAAAGCTTTGCGCAAAGTGGCTTGCCCTTGTGGTCAAGCCCTCTCAGTCTTTTAAATTATACAAATATTTTCTTTGATGTTATTGTGTAATTCTATGATTGTTTTAACCATGTATTGCTTTGCTATCCCTGTTTTACTGCAAATGACATGTAACCTTCTATTGAGAAGTCCTTTTATATAACATGTTATTACACTAGATGCCACTTGGAGGGAAACTTTTAGCAAAGTATACATTCTCTATTCACTTTACCGAGCAGTTATTTTCATGGGTTTCCACCGACACAGAATAATTACATTCTTCATACAGCTGCGAGAATGCAGACACATTCAGTTTTAATTTCATACACCAAACTCTTTTATTGTTTGTGTGACCTGAGGTCATCAAGTAAAGAAACAAAATGTATTTTGTCCTCTTCAGGGTCTTTACAAATATTCATTTAGCAGAAGCTTTTGCTCAAATCAACTTACAGTGAGTGCATTCAGTCTGTCAAACTAAATTCTTCAAACATTTGAAGTGCATCTCTTTTAAAAAAGAAAAATAACTACAGTAAGAGCGTCTCTAGAACTACAGTATACAAGGCTTAGTGTCACATTTTTATCTTTTCAAAGAAAATGAGACATTAGTAAGTGCTTGCAGAGGCATGTCCGGGTGTAGCCTGAAAGATGTTTCTTGGTACTTGATGAAACACAGAAAACAGTCCATTAGCCGAGACCCAGGAGCTTTCATTTCAAACATCTTGACAGGGCTCCAGAGTGGAAGCATTTGAGTGTTGAGGATAAGAATGTTGAGTGCAGCACTCTTTTAAGAAATCACCAGATAACAACATATTTACTAGGTCAAGCAGTCAAGTTTGTGTTGGCTGTCTGAAAGGTCACAATACTCGCTCACGCGTTGCACTTTGCGACACACACAGTCTACATGTGACTTGAATGTAATACTTCAGAGAACAGCTGGTCCAGCCAATGGTTTCCTTTAGTTTATTTTCTATAGATATTACCTCACTGTCACAATACCTTCTCAATGATACAGTTAATTGCGTTTCTTCATACTTTGTCAAATCCAAGCTGTTCACCAAACTCACACCAGTCAAGCCAATTATATTCACAATTAATAGACATATTTGAGATTCTAGAGGGCGTTACAAGTTATGCAAAACCTACAACACTATCCTCAGACACTTCTCTGTTGAAGTAGCTTTGAGTTGAAGAAGCGTTTTCAAGAAAGAGCCTCTATGAGCAAGATGCTTTGTTTGAAACAGCTACTTGGAATCAGAAACATCTGGTCAATGCACCACAGTGCCCAATTAGTCTGCACATTCATCTAATCTGTCTTCTTAAAAACAGACGTATGAGTATCTAGATCTGCACATCTTTTTTTTCGCAATTATGATTCTGTCTTGGAAAAGATTTAAAAAGCATCAGTTAGTGAGAAGGAACTTGCTTCAGCATTCTATTAAACAACTATGAATTACTCAATTAGTGCCACAACATATTGTTAAGCTTTATGTTGCTGTTTTCCACCCTCTTCAAATGTATTTTAACTCACTTGTGGCTAATTAGTTGAAATCATTTTACATTCCACCCACTAAAATAATATGAATAATGAATTATCAAACATCATCCCTATGGAGGGATTATCAGTGAAAACACACTCGAAATATTGTGTCTGATATTTATGCTTATCTTGTCTCTAGCATATATTATTTTGGGGGCTTTGTAAATCCTGCTGTGTGTGATGACTCCATGCCGCCCTCTTCAAACTCCCCATGTCACACATGAATATCATCTCATTGGTGAAGATGAGAAGGATGAATAATTTGAGATGTGAATTGCTTGACAGCTAACTCAGCTAATGAGTGGCCAATTAAAGAGTTGTCTCTAAGTAAAATTTTACTTACAAATGTAGGTAATTGGTCAGCTAAACATCTCTTTCGTCGCTCGTGTGGCATTTATGCATTTCATTTCATACTAAAATAAATCTTTATCCTCATGGTTCACCTTTTTTTTCAAAATAAGAAACTGCAATTACTGTATTCTGATAATTGGTATTCAACAAGGATCCTCAATCAGTATATTTAAATATTTAGTAAACACAAAATTGAAAATGACAGATCCCATTATCCTCCTGTAGTGTGGTTTAAAGTATTAAGGATTTTATAGGATGTGTGTGGGAGCTAATATCTGCTGTCACACTCTTATGTTCTTGCAGGTCAGCAGCTCTCCAGCATGTATTCGGGCACTGACCAAGATGCTGTACTGCCCCTTTTGTCAGGGCATGCCGGCAGCGAAACCCTGTAAGAACTACTGCCTGAACGTTGTGAAGGGCTGCCTGGCCAATCAAGCTGATCTGGATCCAGAGTGGAACCTGTACATTGGTAAGTCTTCTTTTTCACCTGGGTTCTGCGGTTCTGTTATTTCCCATCAAACCAACCAATTTTGTTAATGTAATTCCGCCTAGGCGCATGGCTCTACAATATGGTCAAATGGGTCTAATGGATGTGGAGAAAAAAGCACATTAGCACTCTCATAATGAGACATTTTTATAATCAATTTTCACATTCACTGTAGTGTAACAGCTGCAAATATGTGTTGCATTAAACAGTGTTGCATGTTAGTAGCAGGCTGAAGCCACTAAATAACATACAGCATATTACTTTAAAATGGTTTAACCATGTGGAGACTGTGAGTTCAATCATACGTTAAACTGCATTGTTTGGACCAACAGATTATTGTATAACAATGAGCCGAGAGCAGTTTAAAGCTAGAAAGCTAGAAACTGGATTCGATTTCACTAATAATGCTTCAATAAGTTTGAAACCTTTTGCCCTTTTCAATATATGCTCTTGAAAGACTAAACACCTTATTGTTCAAGCATATATGAATTGGCACTTTGAGGCTGATTTTTACTTCATTCAACGTCAATTTGAATTTATGATATTTGGGTCTCCATCTCTTTGACTTTTTCTATCATTTTTTTTTACTTCCATCATGTTGGTAGTTATTTTTGGCCAAAGTAATCTGAATGTATGTGACTATAGTAAAATATTGTACAATAGTTTTGTTCAAAATTGCCTGGTATAATGTATTAAAATATTGTGCATGTCAAAATGCTGAGCTTGTAAGTCTGCAGGATTACAGAAATAGGTGTGTTATGTGGTTTAGTCTATTTAAAGCAAGGTTACAGCTGGTGCTGTGTTCTTGTTTTGAAAGCATCAGTTCCATCGACACATGTTGGGCCCTCGGATAAGAGGCTGCTTTATTTGTCATACTTCTATCAACGTTTTCTTGCATGAAAAGATTTTATTCATGGGATTCTTCTCTCCTGCTGGGCTAAATGGGGACTTGTAATAGGGCAGAAGTGCACAGCGGGGAATGTCAAGTTTGTGAGGAGAAATTCAATAGGAACTTGTTCAGCTCAGACTACAAACATGAATGTAATATTTATATATTTATTTAATATTTCATAGAATGCCTAACATAGATGACTCCTGCTGTCATTTAGATAGAGTCTTCCTGTATGATTGAACTAAAGCGGTGACAGTAAAAACGTGACTAGTCTGCAGTTAGAAACAAGAGAAGGAGCTCTGGTTGTTCCTTGCCAGCGTGCTGCAAATCAAACTTCGAAATACCACCTTAGAAATTGCATTTGAATGTTTATAAAAAATATAGTCGTGACTTATCTCTATATATATTCATGAGATACATCATGTAAACAAACCAAGTACCTACCTAGAGTGGAGACGTAGACACTTAAAGGATGGAAGGCTATTACGTAAGATTACATCTTCTGACATGTACTTTTTAAACTGGAAACATGTTTCATATTGTGATATATTTTGTGGAAATTACAGATACTGTAGCCAACAAGTAGGAAACCTTTCAGCTCCCCAGCGGTGTCCTTCCAGCCAGCTGCCCCCTTAGTTAAGTTTTTGTTGTGGAATGAGGTGGTAGTGTACAGATAACTCCTCATTTCAACTTTATGAATCAGCTGATCTTCATCCATTGTGGAGGTTTTATAGCGGGCAACAGGAATAAATAGAAACAGGGCATACAACAAATATTCAGCTCAAAACAACTCACCACGCTGCACAGGGCTGCGGCCCTTCTGGCCAGTTAGGACACAGTGTTATGGACATAATGCACAAAAATGGTATTTCTTCGAAACTATATGCCATGAGTTTTGCTCATTTTGTGAAGCACTCAAAAACAAGCATTTGAACAGATTACTGCAATGATATAATATAATATCCTCCACCTCTATCCATGTTGTTTGACCGTTTATTTCTGTCACCATACACTTCATGACAGACAGAAAAGAAAGCAGCGTGTGTGGGTGTTTGCTAGACGCATGCAGTCACTAATATCGATGTGGAGGCAGATCTGTTTGGATGATCCATGGTGGCCTGAATGTCTCTGTGTTCAGCAAGCACAGCGGAGCGCAGCTGCAGTGTGGTCGGACAAAAGGCTGAGTTGTTGGGGAACTTTCTTCTCAAAGCGGGTGTATGGTGGAGCGTAAACACACATTAATGAAGTTTACCAACCGCTCAAAACTCTAAATAACCAACACGGAGATTTCAGTGACCTTAGTTCAAAGAGTTTGTTTTTGTAAACTAATTCGGTGTACTATTTTCACCATGCAATGATAGTTTGTTGAATAAAAAAATCTCAAAAAGGATTTTATTAATTAATAGGCTGCCAAAGTTTTCTAAAGATAAATGTTTAAACTCTCATCTGTCACACCCTCAAAAAGCATGGCCTCATAATACGTCACTTGTATTATTATTATTATTATTATTATTATTATTATTATTATGTTCTTGCAGTTTAAACCAAGTCCACAAATACTGACATCGGTGTATCTTGACGCAAGTTCAGCTTTAAAGCAGGCAATTCTTTATGCAATGATCCTTGTGATATATATAATGACGGTGTAGGGAGTTATTTCAACAACTAAGATTCCCGAACCGCAGCAGTAGTTTTGTAAGACTGATATATTTCACTGCATATCCAAGTGTGTATTATGAAAATGACCTAGAACATATTAGGGTACATATTTTATTTTCTCCTCCATCTTCTTGCTCTTGAACACCTCAATTGAATATCCTCCATATGTTTTGACAAGGCATAGTACATCATTTGAATTACTTAACATGTTTTCAAGGATGACCATTCATTCATTTTTCTTTGGCTTTTGAATGCTGTGCATAGATGTATTGTACAAATGTACATAAGCCATGCCTCTACATGGCTAATTCAGTCAATAACATGTTTAATAAAAGGTTGCATGACATTTTTTTTTTTTTCAAGTCATTAAAACAAACACAGGGATGTGTTGGCCTGCTGCCTTACAGCCTCAGGATGAGATATCTGCATTTGACACAAAAAACTCGATATGAATATGTGCATATACATACAGATCTATCTTTATCACGTCATGTCCTTTTGGTTTGATATGACGTCTTATCCAGTTTTTCATTTGTTAATGTTTTCATGTCGAACTATTGTTTGTATTTTTTTCTACTTTACAGCTCACACTGCATACCAGCTGAGTAGTATTTATTTATTGATTTTAGTGTTAAATCTCCATTTGCCTATTGAAGAAACACTTGAGTGTCGTGACACTGTCCCTCTGTATGCGTTCAATCTGTAGTCATCAAGACTCTTGCCAGTTGGATTATTGCTCTTCAATGTAAATTAAATGCCAGTTCTGTCTTCTGGCGTTGACATTTCATGCTCGTAATAGGACAAAATATTTTTAATTAGCTTGAAGTCCAACCACAAAAATGGTATTGACTTGGCTCTCGCTGCAAAATTCTCAGGAGGGCTGTGTCATGTTCAGGATCAACAGTGACATAACGTGACACATAAATGATGCTAATATCACTTGTACTGGACAAACATATGTACATATTTAAAAATTATTACTCCGACCATGACATGTCATCTTGCCGTCATTTACACAGAGCTATCAACTAAAAGTGGATATCTGTTAATGAACGAAATGGGAAGCTTTAGTTCAAGGGCTCAGAGAGAAGTTACGAGAAACACCTGAGATTCTCTACAGAGCCGGTACAGCCGTGAAGCTGAGATATTCATCTCGCTTCCTGTGGCTTCCATCCAGATCAATATCATATACCTGCTCCACTGACCAAGGAAGAAGAAATATTGGAGATTAAAAAAAAATCCACCCAAAGAGTGAGAAAACCTTTAACGCTGTGCCCGTGATGGTAACGATTTTTCTCTACAACACCTCTGATTAAATACATCCCAACTTGTGACAAAGAACGTGCAAGTGTACATTACCCAAGGCCTCTCCTTCATTTCACCTGCAAAGCTATAAAGTCCTCCAACTTGGTGAAGTGAGTTGTTAGGGATCTTTCTTCTCAAAGCGGGTGGAGAGTAAATACACATTAATGAAGTTTACCAACCGCTCAAAACCCTAAATAACCAATACGGCGATTTCAGTGACCTTAGTTCAAAATGTTTCTTTCTTCCTTCATGTTACACTGAATAAATCAAATCTGAATAAATCATACAGTAGATTAAATGGGCTCTGCTGAGTCGCCAGTCTATAATCCATTAGTTTCCATTGGACAAATCCTCGCTGACCTCGACCCATTCTGCTCATACGACTTGCTCATGGCATTCATTATGGAAATGGCTAATTACATAATGCTTTAAGCGGTATATTGTGTGTATGTTGAATTGCAAATTATTGTATTGGATTTAGACATTCATTTGTCATAAATACTTATTTTATGTTCATTATAAACATGCATTTAAAAAAGCAGTACATGAGCAATTTGATGAGATTAAGAGCGGGATTATTTTTTAATTACATAAATTAACTGAAGCACGGAGGTTCATAACATCTGTCAGTCTGTTCACCGCACCTGGGAACTCGACACTAAACATAATCAGGACCCACATGCCAAGTCCTCTCTCATATATAGAGCATTGTGCTTGCTGCATAAATCACTGGATCTGTTTTAAGAAGATCACTTTGACAGTGTTTAGTCGTCTTTCTGTTGTTAAAAAAAATCATCTGGTTGGGTTTTCTTTTTGTTGAACAATGTTCTGAAGGAGGCTGTTTTTAAACATTTCAATATTTTTTATCCGGCTGTCTTCAACCTCTCAGATTGTTTGAATACTAATCACACGCTCTGACGAGGAATATTGTCCGCTGCAGTTTACACCGTTTGGGTCATTATTGTTGTTTGGTATGTGCTGACAGGTAGTGATGGAACTTTTTCTCCTGCCCCTCACAATATTCACAGAATGAGTTGCATGATTGGTTTACATTCTTAAGTGAATATAGTTTAGCTTTATTTGTCATATTGTCGCTTGTTGGTGTGTACAGGCTAGAACTATTCTCCCTGGAGAGATGTGACGCACATTGGAAGTGATCTGCATTGATTCTTTCTGCTCATTTCTTTTTAATTAGGTGATTTGTTTTGCTTGGTAACTGGAGCCAGCCACAACCTCACTGTTTATAAAAATTCAAGACAGCAACACATTTGTGAAAAATTCCTCATGAATAAAATATTGAGTGGAAAAACCTTCCCTAACACAAATAGACCAAAAAGTGTTTTCTGCACACAAGGATGCTGACGGCAAGGCAAGACAACTCAATTTGTATAGCACGTTTCATACAGTGTGCTTTACACAGCAAAGGTAAAATATTTACAATTTAAAAAGTGTGAAAGTACAGCTAAGTGATACAAGAGATACACAATTTAAAAGTAAAGTTGTGCTACATACCGACATAAATTCAAAGACTAAATACGATAAATACTCACTTTTGAGAAGCTGGAACCATGCAATCTTATACGAAAAATGCCAGTTTTCTTTTGTCAATTGATTAATTGTTTCTATAGTGGTATATGCTGTTGGGTAGTTCAAGGTTCTTACTGTATCTAATCTTATTTTTCTCAGGTTACTTTCACTCAAACTGTCAATTTATTGTTTTGCAGGAAGGAGTTCAATGTTTCTCCCTCTGAACTGTAGTGAAGTAGAATAATATCATATTCCTTTTATTTCAGACTTTTGAGTCCATATATAAAAAAATAAATAATTTGGCATGAAAAAAGAATACTTAAGTAAAGTACACATACCTTACTCAGTTGCATTCCACCACTGCAAGTAATGAGTTATACTGTATTAAAAATATTTTCAATTATTTCTGTCTTTGATTAAATATAGCTATTGTGTCGTAAGCGGTCGGTCATTGATTAATATGATTTTCTACAGATTTCAGCCTCTCAGCTTTGCTCACACTGCATTCTGTATCATGAAAGATTTATAAGGGAAGAAAAAGGGAGACGGAAAGCTCGCTTGCATCTGATGTGCCTAATAACACATCGGATTGTGCAATCAGGGGATTTGCATTTGGAGAGCTTGAACTCTCACAAGCTGCAGAAATTCAGGATTTATATTTAGTTTAGTTTAGTTTATATTTAGTTGCCATTTCAGCTCCTCAAACTTGAAACACCCACAGCTAATGGAAGGAAGTTTAATTTAATATAAAGACTTCTCATATGGTTTACCATCTTTGCCCGTTTCACCCCGTTTGGAGGTGATGTCAAAAGAACATTAGAGTCAAGTACTGCATACCTGCAACTAGCTTCATCCTCTGTTCTAATTTGTTTTCCGAACTGTGTGAAGTCTGAATTTCCATTTAGAGGATAGTTGCTTTAGAACAGTGGTGCCTAAAAGCCATTCCACCCACACCTTTTGGAGTTAAATGGATTTATAATGATTGAGTAGAGTGGGGCGGGTCATGCCTTCGCCATTTTAGGCAAACGGCGGTCCGATGGACTTCTGCACTGCTAACCCCTTCATTTGACTGACAGGCTTCTAGGAACAAGTTGCACACACACAAGGTTTGTACCAATCCAGAGCCTGCAATAATTGCTTTCAAGCTTTTCTTTCGTCACCAGCCACCACTGGTTAGTTTGTAATCCATGAATTTGGTTTTGCTGTGCTTCTTTATCATTTACTGTTGCACTTGTTTCTTTCTTTCGTCTCTATGTTTCGCCAAAAACAAAGCTTTGCACACATTGTGATTCCAGAGAGACAAAATTCAAACACTCAAGTAAGAGTGTAGGAGAACTGTAAGGAAAAGTCCGGAAAGGAAAAGTTATATAATGACAAATATATTATCCTCCACAGCATTTTGTAAGGCTGTTACTGCTCATTCATGCACACACTCACACATCAATGAAAGTTGGTTACCGTGCAGGCCTGACCAATGTGAGCATTATGAGGTTCTTTGTCCTCTCCCAGGACACTTCGGCATGTAGACAGGTGGAGGTGGGGACCAAACCACTAACCCTATGATCAGGAGTAGACAACCAGCTCTACTGCCTGCGCCCCAGCGCAAGACCAGAAACTGGAACTTTTAAAGTGTTTTACTTAAATCTAAGATTGCTGAATTAATAAGATTACTTTGAAGAAATCACAACAATAGTTTCAGTCCAATTAGTCTACTAGTCTGATTTTTCAATTTAAAGATTACCCGGCCTGCATACTTTATTTCATTCTGCAGTGCCAAGTTAACAACACATATCTTGTTTTTGTCATGCTTACTATTGAAAACAAAACCATCTAGTTTTTCTTTAGAGCTATTAGTATGAAAATCATGCAAACCCCATTTCAGACCTCTTACTGAAAATAGATGAATTTCAGAAATATGTAGTTGTTTCCCCTGACACAAGTTGTACATGGTGCTTGACAGAGTTATTTTATTATTATTGATCGAGCATAGGTTACAATTACGATAGAATTGCCTTTTTGCAGTATTTGGAATGTAGGAACCATTAATACTTAAAGTTTCCCATTAGGGCTTCCAGCTGTGAGAAAACCATAAACTTGAATATGAAGGACTGAGGGAATAACAGTACATTGTATGGCTTACTCACCGAAGTTGTTTCTGGCAGAGTTTAGACTCCATCAAACACATATTGTGGAACTTATTTTATTGTAACATTGACCTCTTGTTCTGTTTTATGTGCCGAGGCATCTGTCGCACCGACATTTTGTTTGAAAGTTATTTGCTTGCCTAATCACTCACAGTTACATAGAGATGTAGTTGAGTGGATCTAATTACAGACTCACTTCCCACCTGTGCAATTACAAATTTGCGGAAAGAGAGACATTCTGTGAAGGGAGATAAATTATTCTCTAAGGAGTATTTATGAGCAGCGAGGCCTAACATTGTCTTTGCTCAAAGCTGCTGCACTATTGTTGCTGTTGAGCCCGTTCACATCACATATGTGTGTTGTAGTGTAATGCTGCTTTGATAAATGGACTTGCATTTGTATCGCACCTTTCTCGTCTTCTGACCACTCCAAGTGTTTTACACTATGTTAACATTCACCCACACGAACACTGATGGGAGAGGTAGCCACCTGCCCAACAGGATCGAATCGAATTACACATCCCCACGCTGGTGACGAAGCGTCAGTGATGGAGGAAGTACTGAAGTTTAGTACTTAAGTAAAAATACAAATACTAAATAATACTAATAAAAGTAAAAGTACTACATCAACAATCCTACTTAAGTATTAAAAGTAAAAGTACTCACGCAATGCAGATATAGCTACTGGTAATACTTATGCCTCTACAGAAGTCAATACTAGTAATATTTATAAGTAACAACATGTGTTTATTGGAAAGGTTGGTGTACTTATTGTTCTTACCCTCTGTTATACATTTCACACTATCTTACAATTCTGCGGATGACAAGTCATCTACCAGGGATTATCTGCAAAGTTAATAACATTAAGCCAAACGAATGAAGACAAAATTTTATATCTCTAAATGTTTTATTTAAAAAGGCATTAAAACTTACACGAGTCATTCTTGGGGCCTTTGAAATCGAACATATTTTTTGAATAGGGCAAAGGGTGGCTCATATCAGAGGGCTCAGATGAGGCTGACTCAGGATCCATGTTGAAAAGTTGTTTGTTAGTCAGGCTGTCTATCGAATGTTTAAGCAAAACAGGCAAGGCTACCACTAGTGCTGCTGCCAAATGCACACCCTGCTGTCATTGGAGCTGATGGAGCCACCTGATTGGTTTAAACTTCCAAAACAGCAACGCAATCCATATTTTTGTGTAGGCAACATTTTGGCGAAACTGTGTTCAAAAAATGTAACGAATAACGACACATATTGTAGGAATGTAGTGGAGTAAAAGTATATATAATAGCTACAAAACGTAACGGAGTAAAAGTAGAAAGTATGCACTCTTATTTTTACTTAAGTAAAGTACAGATACGTTAAAATTTACTTTATTACAATCACAAAGTAAAAATACATTGTTACATTCCACTTCTTCATAGCGTATACACACATTTGTCTTTGACATTCAAACCGGGAATTGAGATCTTTTGATATCTGCCTGAGCAGGCAGGTCGTAGCTAATGATGCTAACAGTGCAAACAATACAAAGTACGGCGGATGTGCTGATGGATCTAAACGGTTTTTGTGAGGGGGAACGGGAGGGTGGGTGCCACTCTTCTATGACCATGCTGTCAGTCAGGATAGCGTTATCAGCCGTAATCCCCATATGAGAGTGCTGCAGAGCAGCAGTCATGAGCTAGCCAGTGGGGCACGCTCACATGCATTAACATGCACTAGAAGCAAATACTAAATGTTATCCTTTTACTTTATCGTAATTTAAGAAGAAAAAAAAGTCTCCATAAAAACACAATTTAAATGATAAGGAAATACAAGTTTGTATTTTTATTGATTTAAAAAAAAATCTTGTCACTAGTATAATGATGGTTGATTAGCTGGTTAAAGAACTGTATTTATTGAGAAATAAACGGCTATTGGCCTTTGTTTGTTGGCCGTTAACGATCAGAGATCAACAACTAGAAAAGCAGGAATGCTGATCTCCTGATCACATATTTTACTGAATATTGGAAAACGATCGTCAGTAAAACGTGCTGCATCACACTGTGATGGTTAATGTTTGAACTGTGTAATTAATCCACGGTTTACATGCACACTGAACCGTGAAGGAGGATCCATATGGATCACAAATCGACAATGGTCCGTTACACCACTAGCGGCTATTGATGCTCTGAATCCTGTCTATTGCACCTTTGCTAGATTGTATCAGGGTTAAGTTCAATTATGTGGGCTCCATCTAAGCTTACAGGAAAGCTTCTGTTGTAGATATAATATATATTCATGACAAATCTAATTTGGGATCCTGAGGCACTGGAGCTGATTCCAGCTGACATTGGGCAGGAACATCCTGGACAGGGCGCTGTACAGACAACCATTCACACCTACAAGCAATTCAGAGTCTTTAATTAACCTGAGCTGCATGTCTTTGTACTATGTGAGGAAGCCAGAGAACCCAGAGGGAACCACACTGCCATGGGGAGAACGTGCTAACTGCACACACAATGACCGCCTGGGATCGGGAATCGACCCTAGGCCCTTCGTGCTGCGAGAATGGCAGCGCTACCGTGCAGCCTATATTCATGACATTCTCTTTGTAAATCTTGTATCAGATGAGAATGTTTTGATTTACATCCCAGCCAGCATGTCCATGTGTGGACTATGTGTTGCTATTAATACTTTAAAAGTAAAAGTGGATTTAATTACCTGGAAATTTGGCTTTGTGTGTGTTACACAAATGTGTAGGCTATGTTCACAGACTTTTTGGTCCACCTAAGGAACAACATGCTTTTCTTTTTCTTTATCCATTTCTATACAGTTTCCTACAGTTTTCCTATTAGTTGGTTGACTGAACCACAGATGAGCTATGGTTTATAGAGTCCAAAATTACACTAGAGCCATTTTTCATTCTGTGGCACTCTTCACAGGCAAAGAGCCATAGATAGGCCTGTTCACTTTCCTTATTTGTCCTTGTCTGCTGGAGGTTGCCTCTGGCTGACATAGCCTGAATTTAAGTGGACATCAATCTCGATAAAGAGGCAAAGCCCAGAGTAATATTACCTCCTCATATTCTTATTAGCTGTTTAGCTAGACAACATAAATAAACATGTGTCAGGCCACAAACTGAAACACAAACCTCTTATA
The DNA here is from genome assembly GCF_023055335.1 of Clinocottus analis. NCBI lineage: Eukaryota > Metazoa > Chordata > Actinopteri > Perciformes > Cottidae > Clinocottus > Clinocottus analis. Next base: position 9,931,901 of record NW_027175843.1, read on the forward strand.
TGAAACTAAATATTTGAATCTGGAGCAGCATGATGTCGTTTTGGGGTCTATATCTAGACACAGTCTCAGTTGTTTTTAACACCCGCTGCTTAGAATAGGACAATATGTGTCTATTTGCATGGCTGTGTCGTGATGATAAAAAGATTTTCTCCAGCTGGCCGGTGGCCTATCGCAGTGATGCAAAAGTGATGCAGGGAAAATTTGGCTCAGAGTGGCAGCTATGCCACAGAGGACTGGACTTCATGCACTCATAAATGATCGTCATTAATTCTCCATGTAGGTAGAGTTTTTTTTCCACATGTGGTGCAGGAGCCCTTCCTCTGAGACAAAGTTGAACTAAGGGCTGGTTCAACCCAATCAGCGCCACTTCTCAGTCTTCTAGCTCTCTTCCTTCTCTCTTACTCTTTGCTCTCGCTCGCTGTCTGCTCTCCCCCAGTTATGTACGAAGACACATTTCTGGGCTCTCTGTGTTCGACGAGCCCATCTGATAAGTTGCAGACAAGTCACCATGGTTTCCATCTTTTATGGTGCTTGAGGCACTCTTCTTTTCTCCTATTATGAAATATGAGTTGTTCCCAGTTGGCTCCCTTGACCTACATTTTCAGTGTTTGCACTTGAGAGTTTTTAAGCTCACGCTTGAATTGAAATTTTTTGTATGTGTTTGTTATCAAGTAAGCAGACATACCGGAGGCAGTTGAATTAATTTACATTATAATCAGACTGAACAGCAAGCTATATCGCAATGCCAAGTTCAACATTTTAAGTGTTTTGCCTAAATGGTAGTTTAGTGCCAAGAAACACATTATAGCAGCTGATCAGCATCAACGCAATTTACAAATAGTAGAACATGCTCTTTTTTGCTTGGTGTTTCTGCTGGTACAAGTGTCATCTACTCTTAGACCATATGGACGCACAGTGGTGCGATTGAAGGGCTCCTACAAAAAAACATTTGGCCCGACAGTCTGTATATTAAAATCCCAGCAAGCCTCACAGGCTATTACATTGTTCTTTGTTAGCAAACAAAGAGTTCTTCAAAGGCTTAGACTTCTTATTGGAAAGGAAATCAAGACTTCACTTTGTTTTCCTCTGCAGTTAATGATCTCAAGCCCCACAACAGTGACTAGAAAAGCTGGAAAAAACTTTTTTTAATTTATTTGTCCTCTCATATTTATCAATGGCTAATGAAATGATATTTTAACGTCAATTTTTTTTCATATGTTTTTTTTTTTTTTTACAGTTTCCTTCACTGCTTCCTGGTCTGTTCTCTGAAACAGTATCTGTGTGTTCACAGTTTGGGAATAAATTGTACTTTATATAATAATTGTATAATAATTGTACCTTATGAAGGGTTGGGAATGCATATGGTCCTCTAAAAACAACACTCTGTCTACTGCATTTTAGTGCAGATTGAGTAAACTGGTAGGGCTGTCATGAGCATGCGAGAGGCCGTTTTTTCCAAATGACAGGATGACCTTATTTAGTAAGGATGTATTTGTAGAGTCATTACGCCAGCCTGCTGGTGAGGTCTTGTCCTGGGAGGGCTATGGATGCAGAAACCTTTCCTGATAGACGACTTAAGTACTGTCTCCAGATCTGGGACTCACTCAGTTATGAGTTAGTGGTTTTGTGATGTCCAACTCCCTGGGCCACGCCATACAAACGCAGAACTGCCATTACAAGGTATTGTGGCACATTAGTGTATAGACCCCATGGGCTTGAGAGCACTATAGCAGTGTTTCTGTTTCATGGCAACATCAATTAATACTCTTCACCTCAAACAAATAACATCTGTTGTCTTAGCTAATGTGAAATCAGCACCATCACAGCTGAAAATATTAAATGTGTTAAGCACATCTTATTGTTACATGATCAGTGTTAATTGAAAGTAATTAAAACAGATTGGCTCTGTGGAGATGATAATGATAAGTGTAAGGCCCTCTGGCTTGTGCCCACATGAGGATATTAATGAGCCATTGACCTTATAGTGTTCATTGGCCTGCAGCAGTTGTAGATAAATGCTTGGCTTTCAAAAGTTTTATTAAATCAATGACTCATCAGTGCTATTTGTTGCATTTAGCCTAACAACATTTTGTTGATTTGATTGAGTTGATCTACATGAAAATTTAATTCACTCCAAGATGCATGCATGCTGCTTTATACAGTAAGTGAGTTTAATGAGAAGGTGGAGGTAATTGTCAATACTGGCAAGACATAATCATTTGCTGTTGAGGTTAAGACCTTTGCTTTTTTTTCAGTGTGTTAATAATGCAATCTTTTAAAGGTCAGAAAATAGGGGAAAATGCTAACACAATTTCCGAGAGCCATAAGGGATGTCTTCACGTTGTTTGGTTTAAGGTATTCAGTTCACAGTGATATAAGAGAAAACAATCAAATCCTCACATTTGAATATCTGGAATACATTTTAGTCCTATTGATGAGCAATTTATTTTATTGTTTATTACACTGGCACAACATTTAACTAAATTCAAAAGCTATTTCATTGGTTTTCTGCGGCTTCTTTTTTGAAATTTTCTCTGCAAGCTGACAGAGCCCAAAAACACTGCAACTTAAAGAGATACGAGCAGTGTAAGAAAACGAAAGTAGAAAACCTTCAATGGGGCTTTGAAAACGTATGCTTAGTATTTTGAAGGACACTTAAATACATTCGGAAATCACAAGCTTATACAAAAAATCCATAGGAAAAAACAAAAATCGTAGATACACGCAGTTACAGGAACACCAGTACATGTCAAGCATGCAACTGAACTGAGCTGCAACACAGTAGAAATGCATCCAGGGATGTGAGTGGAATCCTTCCTGCTTGTGTTTTATGATTGTGTTTCCCTCATTTGCAGTGAAATTATACATGTTTAACCAAATTTGTGAATAGTTGTCCTGTATTTGATTGTATTTTTCTCAAGTTGCAGTGCACTGGAATGGGCCACATAACATGTGACAAGCAAGTCACAAAGCAAGTGAATGAGACCACATAGTACCTCCTCCTTTGTGTTTCAAGAAACTTGACAAAACATGCAATAATGAAGATGATTTTGTATTTCAGTGCTTGACCACTTGGATATCTGTGAGAAGTGTAAATTAAACTGAATTAGTTTGCAATTGCTCCACTTCTTCCTTCCTCCCTTCTTGCCCCACCCCAACTTCTTTTGTTGTACCACTGTTATGACAGATGCTTTGCTGCTGGTGGCACAGAGGCTGGAGGGACCCTTCAACATTGAATCTGTCATGGATCCTATTGATGTCAAGATTTCAGAGGCCATCATGAATATGCAAGATAACAGTGCCCAGGTGTCCTACAGGGTACGTCCATTATGTTTCTTCCCCATGGAACAAAAGTAACAAGTCAAACAGGTTGCTGAAGTCCAACTTGAAGGGAAACTACCAAGTATGACTTTTTTTTTAGTCGTACTGCGCTGTGTCGAAGGTGTGTAGTCCAACACATTCTAATTATGTTCAAGTTTAGGTTTTTTATTTGAATTATATGTTTTTACTTGGTCAGATAATCTTAGTTCAACTAACAGTAGTTAATGTGTTTCCTGTGTTTTACTGCATTTTTCTTTTGCCCACAAAATTGTAGTCAGAAAGAAAGAAAATGTAGGCGGTTTGTGAAGATTTTCTTCTACCTACGCAGTTTTGAATGCCTGTTCTCATTCAAAGCTAAATGCACTGTTGGCATACACATGCAACAGATGCAGTTTTGTTTATGGTTTAAGTATATGTGGTATTTTCCCAAAAGCTTGTAAAAACTTAACTCTATCATCTTAAATAGCATTGGTCACAGCCCCAAGTTGAATCACCTATCAACGTGGTTACCTCAGCTTAACGAAGAGCACTGTCACGTTGGTAATGTGGGGTGAATGCTTCACAAGACCTTAACAAAACAGCATGTTTTCCTATTTTCCGCTTCCCAAGTAATTTAAACCTCTGACAGTTGGGTGCCCATGTTTTCGTAATTGCAGGTTTTTCAAGGCTGCGGCCAGCCAAAACCCGCAGGAATGACGAGGTCTACTCGTGGTGTTCCGGATGTGTTCAACGCTCGCTTCAGGCCCTACAGCTCTGAGGAACGACCTACCATTGCTTCTCGTACAAGCCTAGACAGACTGGTAAGGAGACCGAGCCGATGCTGCTGTTTTCAGACAAGACACTGCTTCAGTGTAAACATCATTTGTCTTTCTGACTTGACACTGTTGATTAAAGCTGGTGATTTGCCATCGTAAGCCCCCAGAGCCGGAAATTAATTCTTTGTACTTGTCCTCCATTCAGGCCCCTCTATCGATTTGTGTTTGTTAACGAATCAACAGCTTTACCCCAAGAGGGCAGTGGAAGGTGTGTTGTGCTGCCTTCAGTGTCCTTCTCATCTCTGTGTACTTGGCAAACAGAAAAGAAAGGGATGAAAGAGGAGATGGATAGATTTTTTTGCGGCTGACCATATCAATTGTTTGCTGTAAAGCACACCTTTATTTTCTATCAGATTACCTGTATGTTTGTTGGACTGGGATCTTGAGACATGGATTTCCATCTCAAACAACCTTGAAACCTAAAATGCTGCATCAGGGTAAAGGTTAACACGGAGCTGACAGACCAATTCAGCTGAGAGACAGTTCACATCATGGATTACCTTTGCAGCCAGAGTGTCCTTCCTTTTTCCCCTCTAGCCCTTTCAGGGTAAATGTTTGCAAATTATATCGTAGTTATGTTGGCGACACCTGAAATCAAACATTTTTGTTTGCATTATTGACCTTTGAAAAGTACCGAACGTATGAATTATATTTAGTGGAAAGGCAGTCTCGCCCACTAAACATGCTAAATAAAATGTCTCAGAGCTTTGTGTCAGGTTAATAGCGGGTTATGTAGCTAATGAATACATCATTTGAAAAGCAGCAATATTTTCTGCCATCTGTCTCTCGGAATCCCACAACAATAAATTATGTATCTGTTTTATTCAATGCTAATTATGTTTTTCCACAAACCAATTCATTTTGCACACAGTTTTCATATCTCATGTATAGCAGTTTCCTTTTTAGCTTTTCATGTCCGTCAATGATTTTTTGCACCTACACAGAATTAATTAAGACTTTCTCTTTCCCTGCCTTTATGCTGCAAACCAGAGGATTGTTTGGAATGCGATGCAACACAGCGTAAGGTTCAACATTTTATACAAATTTCAGATGTTTTTTGTTGGGACTATTGTCTTTTGTTTTGTGCTTTAAGAGCGAACATGATATTTTAATGTTGTGTGGTGAGGAATACATTGTGTTCTAAGCATTACAACAAACAAGTATCTTGACCTGTAAATCCCAGTAGTCTGTGTCCAAAGTGTCTCATTTACATCTCACATGGGAGTCTGTGTCACCCAGTCTCATCAAAATGGCTCTAAAAGAGCATTTTGTCTTCCACGTATTAGAGGATCTAATACAGAAACTATTCTGGCCTCGATATTGGCCACTGTTGTGTATTATAGGATCAAAGTATCGGCTGTTAAACATGGAATTTTACAGATTACACTGGGATTATAGACCGCGTGCAACGATGTCCTCGGATCATAAAGATTCCTTTCGAGAGATCCACGTTTTGTAAACCACCACATCTTTTCGAGACACATCCCAGGCTAAGACGCTCATTGCCATAGCTAATAAAGTCAACTCCTTCAGGAAGCCAACCAAACTGCATGTCACCTGACCCGGCAGAACTGGAATAGGTGAGGTGAGAGCAGTGAAGTGTTGGGCCATGGTGCAAAGGTAGTGAAGATGGGGGGGCTCCAGATTGCTCATGAATAACTGGGCAATTAGCCTGTGAAGACACAATGGGGCACAGTGACAGGGACTTATCTTTAACATGCAAGAGCAGTATATCTGAGCAGCAAATTCCATTATAAACAGAGAGGAATGTGCATGAGGAATCCATGCTGATCATAGTGGCCACAGGTAACTTCAAATCATGACATTTCCATAACGTAATGGGGGTTGTTTGGTTCATGAAAAGAAAAAGAGAAGGCTTGGTTTCTCTTTTTACTCGCATCTATTATTTCAACCGCTGTCAGGTGTCTGCTGAAAATCCCAACGGAGCAGCATTAGCATTCATTTGGAGTCATGGTTCAAGCAAACGGGCGGATATTCGCTCTGCTTCTGGCTTTCGCTAATTCCTTATAAAATATCTGGCTCTTTAGCTGTTAAAGGCTTCACAATGTTCACCAGCTAGCTGTTAACTTTGTCTCCTTTCAGTTTGATGCTGAGCAGATAGTGTACATTGGCTTCATGAGAGCTTTTTCACTTAAACAGCCGTGATGTGTCCGCAAAACGTTTTGCTGATGAGAGCAGAAAGGGTGAACTGAAGGTTGTCGGCCTTCAAACCAAGACAGTAAGCTAAAACATGCTTTAAAGCATCGTAATTAATAACACCACACATACACTATACACTGTATTTATTGTCTTTAACACCTGCAGAAGTTCTTAGACTGGTTGTATTTTTGAATGTTTTAGATATTGTCAGTCTGCAACTGCAGTCGTGGGAGATCTTGTCACGGTTATCGATTCTCTTTCCATTTCAAGCATGAACAAAATACAGACAGGCAAATACAGATTTTGACCAGCTCCATGGAAATACAATGAAGAATGGAAACAGGTTTTTACCGGAAGCTTTCTGTCAGTATGTGTGTCTCTTAATTGAATCAGCTGCATGTTATATTTTCACACTTGGTGTACGTTCAGAATAAGTGTGAACGTGTGAGTCTCCTGTAGCTGCTGCCTCGTGCCATCATTAATGTGGCAGCATTCATGTGTTTATCTTGCAGCAGGGACATGACTGTATTCCCTATGAGAGCACATTTTTGTTGTCCCTCACACTGTCCTCATTTACATTCTGGCACTAGATAATTACCTGTAACAGTGACACTACTCAGCCTTGTGAAACTTGACAGTTGTTTAAGGTGTCCTTTGATAAGAACTTCTTGTCCCGATTTTTTTAAGTCAAAGAATGTCGCATTTCTTCTGTTGCCTATAGAGAAGCCTGGAGGAGCAGGCCCACCTCCAGCTCAATGAGCCATGACTGTTTAATTGCCTGACATTCTGTCAGAGCACACGCCCTCAAAGCTCTGAGAGAAATGGAGATTTGAAAGTCCAAAGAGGGGATAAAGGCACAACAGACTGTCGGGCTCAGAGGCGGATTATAGATAAGAGGTGGAGCTTTTAATTTGACATTTGTAACAAGTTTGCTGCAGTTCAATTTGGAGTAGTTTTATTGTTCCTTTTAGTCTCTTGTGTTATACACGACTTGCATTTTATCAGTATAACACTATAAACAATAAGAGCCAGACACAGACAAGATTAGACTGTAGAAAGAGCCTGTGGGGAACAATAATTGCCATAACTGTTTGTTCCTAAATAGAGTTAGACTCTCTTTTTACAAAGCTTTCAGAGGATACTCCTTGAAAATCAATCAGATGTAAAAAAAATAAATAAAAAAAAGAAAGACATCAACAGCAACTACAAGGTTATTCATGTGCACGCTCTTCCTTGATTATTAATAAATGAAAGCTCCAACATCCCGGATGGATTAAAAAGCTCCCTTCATTATGTAACGATATAATTATATGATTTTATATTTACATCCAACATTTACATCTTTAATATTAAAATATGATACTTTTTTAGGCTCGATGATTGTGACTACTAAGCTATAATTGTTCTTAAATTAAAGCACCCTATTTTAACTGTGCAAATAAGATTTACGCCTGCTGTTCTCTTTTATTTTGTTGCCTTTCTCACCCTGTCAAACATGTTGTTGTAGTGTTGGCATAAGCCAATGTTTTTTGGAAACCAAAGTCAACAATTGACAGTGGCTATTCATCGTGCATTCAGACATACACCTTAAGGTTAGTCATAACCTTACCAGACTGTTGCTTGAAACAGTAAAACACTTCACATAATGTTGTAGGAAAAAATAAAACTGCTAGACAACAGTGGTTACAAACCCAGGGTCACAAATTTAATAGAAGTTAACAGAGTTTATTTTTTGGTCATGTGTTTTTAACATCTGCTCGTAATCTTCTAAAATACTGCGTAGTTTTACTAATCTAAGGTACTGATAATTACTCTAAGGAAACAGTGAGACTTGATTGAAGTTATCCTTTTTGAAACTGATACCTAATGGAATCTGACCTGCCAACTAGTTGCAATGTCACAAATCATGCTTTCATGTCTTAAGCTCAGATTTGAGGTGAGCAGAGAAACTCAAACTCTGGATAATGAATGTAAGGACAGCCTTCTAATATCTTAACTCTGCACATGCATGATTTTGAGCATAATTTTTCGGTTGGAGTCGGAATATAACTAAAAGCCACCTCTGACCTTTTCACTGAACAACAAAAGAGACTCAAATTATTTAAACTGAAATTCTGTGCATGGTTTTTCCTTTTTTTAAAGTTTTGTGTTATGTCCTGAGGTCTGCTATATGCCTAATTGTGCCAATGTGGATGCAGTTCAGTAGTTCAAGTCCAAAAGAGACAATCCATCCTGTGGTCTTGGCTAGACTTCTGTGAGAAAAAGTGGCAGCATGGTTGATCAATGCTTAGAAATTAAAAGGAAAAAGGTATTGTTGTTGTTGTTGTATGTATGTCTTGTTTTCTCTTGAGACACTCAAGTTTCCTACAACCATGCCATGCAGGTCAATAAACTGTTGTTAGCTGTAACTCTGTCATTATCTGTCTGTTTGTGAGCATTGCGAGAGACCAGTGATCTACCAGAGGTTTTCCCTTGCTTTGGCTCCAGTCTTCCATGACTGGATGAATATGAGTAAGTGTGAAGAGTATAGAATAAAAAGGTGGGAAAAAAGGTCTCTGTGAGTGATGGAGACTGGATTGCTCCAAACTATCTATTAAGCTGTGTAGCGTCTCATAATGTAATAACTTTGCAAATGGTAGAAACCAGGATATCACTTTCCATGTGAGGAAAAAATATTAACTTGTAATAGTATAACATTAAGTAAAACTGCAATACTCATACACACAATCTTGTTTCTCTCTCATGCTCTGCCATGTCCAGTAAGAAACAATGAGGAGGACATCCATGTGTGGTTTGTGAAGTCAGTTGTCAGGGAAAAAAGCATGACCACTCCCTTCCCAAAATCCTGACCCTGGCATTATATTTTTGCAATCCAAGAGCACATCAAGCCACTGAAACATTCTTGTTTTGGATACAGCTTAATGGAAGCAAAGTGGGCCTGTCCACAGCTCCTTTCTCTGAGTTGATGTACCTACTGACTCTTGCCCAAGCCATGCAATTATGTGGATTCCACAGAATCAGTACAACATAACTGGTACTTTTTCTGAGACCACACAAAATAAATAGTCTCGATGTGCATACGTGGCATAATCGCTTGGTCAGGCATTGTTTGACTGTAACTCAGTCGAGTGTAACAAACTCCTATACACCACATTCATGCTTTTAAATGTAAATCACCCCTCAGCAGAAACAAGTTTGGTCTGACTGCTTATTTCATTATTCCTATGGAATTGGGAAAAACAAACAATGGCGATAATGACAGGTCAGTAACGTCTTTATTTTAAAGAATGATACTCGAATTGGATTGTTCTGCGTGTGGTGTACAGCTGTGGCATTTCACCGCAGGCTGAAGACACTCTTCATTTCACTGTAGGCAAATTTGTGAAGGCATCTGCACTGTGCCCTCACAGCAGTGATAGTACTCTATGTTTCTCTTTTCCAAGCGTTCACGTTAGTGTCTCAGAACAGCCGACACGTGGAAACATTATCTACTGACTCCGTGTCCATCACCCACATGGTGAAAAAGGTTGTCTGCTCATCAGGATGCAGCTTGGTGGAGCTGATCTGGGATGATTGTGTGATTTTCCAGGTTAATTTGCTGCTGTTTCCTGAAGAAAATATCTGAGAGGACTCTGGACTGATAATAGATTTCTAAAAATCTATTATCAGTGATGTTTTTTTTTTACTCAAAGACTACTCAAATTGCTGTTTTGCTACACTCTACTACCACATAAACTACTTACAATGGAGTATTTATACTTTTACTTTGTGAATATGAGTAATCTGAATATGTTATCTACAACTGACCAAAATTCTTAAAGTCTTAATTTTTACAAAACATACAATATTTAATTACTACCATTGTTAGACATTCCATTAATTCATGATCTCTCATGCAGAGTAAATCTTTTGAGAATTGCTTGCTTTTAATGACTTTCTTAAAAATAAAACACTCACACAACTTATTAGTATTAGTTCAATCCCCAGGCTGGCATTTCAGAGGGTGACATACAGACCCTGTTAACTTGCCAAGGCCAGTGTTGACTTCTCCTTGAGCAAGGCATTTACAACACCCAACTCCTCTAGTGGAGCCCAGTGACCAACAGATCAGACTGGCATTATACTAGACAGCTTCCAGTTAGTCAATGTTTGTAATTGTGTAAGTGTGGAGCAGGACATTTATTTAAAAGAGCATTCAGCCATAGTGGATGTAGGTAAAGGTTTTCAGTTTGTGTGGGTATGCATGCAGATGAGTCTTGCTTAATGCACACTAAATGGCGTATGTTTAGACAGTCAAGGTGACCAGTAATAACAGTCACCACAAACTACCACATCCACCAAAGCAGATACATTTCAGGAGAAACTCTTCATAGTTATTTCTATAAATATATTAAACATTCATTCCAAAAAAGAAGGTGCTGTTGTGGCTGTGAGCCTTGTTCTCTCCTTGCATGAGAGAAAATGATCATCTTCTGAGGGAGAGAAAAGAGCTGTGCATGAAGATGGATAGAAAGCCCAGCCCTCCCTCATTACACAGCCATGTCTTTGTCAGATGGAAGGGCATAATTAAATAATGAGTCTGGCAAAGAAACATATTAATTCACAATCCATCTCAATCAGGCACATGGGTTACATCCATACTGTACACCAGGGCTTTAAGACTCTTTTCCTGTCGTGAGATTAAGACATCACACAAGATGTATTGAGCAACCATTTATAGACTATGTATCATCCACAATGCACTGATGTTATTCACAAGGCAACACAAGTAATGCTTCTAATGCATTAGACTTTAAAAGTGCGAACTAAACAAGTCCTAGTCTTCTTTCATATTTTAGGTATATTATAACAGAGACATTTTAAAAGTAATACAAAAGTCACCAGTATTACAATGCTGTCATGTTAGTTTTTTCTCTGGGTAAAACTCTGACATATTTCATGCATGCATGTGTCGGCAGTGTGGATCTAACAATAATGCTTCTGAAACCATTTTTGATGCTCACACTTTCACCATTTGTCTAGTCCAAGGAGGTGGAAAATAAACTGTAGTAGCAAAACAGGGTTCTGTATCACAAAGTAGGGAGTCATGGGTCCATTTAAGAAAGCTCTTTGGAGTCAGCTCATGAGCAAACAAGTTTTACACCAAAAGTGAAAAATAAGACACATTAGTCAAACAACTTAGGCCTAGTTACAGGAAAGTGTAGCAGCAACTTTTGGGAGTAAATCAAAAGCAATTAAGTGATTGATCACTTGTGCCCAGAGAGGAATGGCCCATCAAATTGCTCTATGACATTTTTTTTTTTTTTTATAATTTGAGAAACAATTATCATGTGATATTCACAAGCAGCCACTAACCATAACAATAGGGACACACTTATTAGACGCTGGTCAAACTAGAAGTGAAGTGTAGTCTGCTGCTAACAGAGGAAGTACATTCAGATGATCCCTCCTCTAGACTGTAAATGTATCTACCGATGGGGAAAAAAACAAGGCAGATGCAATCACATTTATGATTGGAGTTATGAGGTTGCGTCTATTTGTCTTGGTGTCAACAAAAGTGTATTAAAGTGCGTCTGGCTTTTAGCCACAGGGATGTAAGACACTTAAAATGACAACTGTAAATGGTGTTTACAGTTTCTGGACTTAACATTGAACAGTTCTGGACATAATGTGTTCTTAGTTCAGTTTTTACCTTTTTCATATGATTGCCTCAATAGTTTCTGTGTCCTGTCCTCATCATCTTGACAATAATCAGTACAATGTGTGAATTTTACAATGCTTTCTTAAGGTACAATCATAGGCCAAATCAACAGTTATAACACCAGACTATAATAATATAATACACTAATGCATAGACTACCATGCTGATGCATGGTACCATGCCATGTATTACCATGCTGGTGCCTTAAAGGTTCTGCTACTTTTCATATCTGTCAATACATTAATGAGGCACATTGGCCTCAATCCACTCTGGGCTGCCTGCCTCTCAGGGGAACAAGGGCAGAAGGGAGCGAGCAGGCCGGCCGATGATTGCTCAGTTCTCCACAGAGCTTAGCAGAACCTTTAATCATCTCCTTTTTTCAAACTTCTCCTGTCATGCACTGCGCAAACTCACCACTGTTTCATCAATATTCTGTCATTTTTTTCTCACTGTGGGATCGTTGTGTGATACATTTTGTTCACCATGATATGCCATAGTGCATAAGTGTGTAAATACCGTGGGACTGAGCAAATGGTTCGAGGCAATATTATGTTAAACGGGCCGTAGAGTAGTTCCCATTGTACATTGACAGTATGTAAATATTACATGAACTACAATTACAAGCAGCAATTTGTCATTTGTGTTGTGTGAAATATGGACAAAAATACAGTTACCGCCAGTTGAAGTTGGGCTCTTAAAACATCTTTGTATTCATACATTTTAACTGGGTAGTCACAATCACAAAGGACAGCTGCATAATCCTTTAAATGTAAGATATCATTAGTTTTTTGGATGCTTTTTTGAAACGTGATGTATTTTTGGGGATTGTTTCTCAGTGATCAAATTAGCCTAAAGAGACCAAAGTCGTTGATTTGTAATCTTGCATCTCTTGTAACAAAACAGCTCCTGCTATTTTTGGATTCTCTATTGTTCTTTGCTCTTTGCTTTTCTTTTTCTCAAGGTACACAGATATTCGCCGTCACATTAAATTAAAGGCATGATGAATTATTTCTCCTACAATGAACACTGTTGAAAGTTGAAAATAAAGTTATGCCTCCAGTGTGTCACAGAACTGAGCGATTTAATTCAGTATTCAGCTTCATCCTACTAAAGTATGGAATCAAAACTGAATTTGACAAGATGGTGAGATAGTATGAAAACAAATCCAATATATTGTTCCCACGCAACTACGTTAACATGTTGTACAGTACTTCCTATGGCAGATTTATTTGAAATCTTAAGGTATATGTAAGCAAGATAAGTGATGAATATAATTTTTCTGATTGCCTCAATAGTTTCTGTGTCCTGTCCTCATTTTCTGTATACTATTATAATGGGTCTCAGCATTTCCGCTACTGTTAAAAAACACAGGCCTGCGAAACAAGACGAAATCAAAACAAGTATCTACTGCCAGGAAGCAGCATTAAAACAACATCACATTGCTGTCACTGACAGTGTTCTCGCCAGGAGATATAAGAAAGATGAACATACTGCCGAGGCTGATGCTTTGTCGAGATGTGTGCGTTAAATCAGGTCGAAGTATTCTGCTGTGTCAAATTTATGCTAGGACGTGATCAGTTGCAATCAGGGGAAACAAGGAGGGCGGCTCCAGCTGAGAGTTGAAAAAAGGGCAATGGCCCACAGAATGATGCTAAAAATGGATTTATCATGTAGCCCGGCAGTGAAGGACCAAAACCACCACTGTCATATCCAACCAAAATTTAGTCTGCAAGTGGTTGTTCTGTTTTCTAACCGTGATTTGCTTTGGTGAACTATTCCCGTCTGTGTGAGCAGTGGAAGATAAACAGCAAGGCGATGTCTTTAGCCTCATCTGTGAAGTCACTGAGGGGAAACATATTTGCTTTTGCCCTCTGTTGATGGATATTGATTGGATAACAGGCCACATCCATATGCACTCTGGTAGTTACTTGCTCTAAGCAACACTGCCAGTCACCTTTGATGTGAATGTTTCCAGACAAGGACAAAACAAGGCCTGACAAAAGGGAAGGCAACTGCTACTCAAAACATTATATCTCAGAGGTCATTTTCTTGGTTTGCTTTGGGCTAGCCAATATTATTTCTACTCCACCGATTTTTTAATGTGCTAAAAGTACTTTGGAGTCCAGATGGCAAGTCTTGGTTGAGAGAATCTGTAAACCTGAACCAATGAGAGGGACTTTATGACGTGTTAGACACTAGATTAAACAGCTATGTCCAGGGACATGCACCCACAAGGCGTCAGCACTCTGGCAGTTGAACATGACCACATAGCAAGGAGGGTGCAATAATCTTTAGCTTTGGCTCAGTCAACAATATAACTTGATCGAGAATGTGATGAAGAGGCAGAGATATTCTTACTGCGGACTTCCTTCTTGTGAGAAACTATTCGGCCTTTCCTCAAAGTGGTCACTGGTCAGGGAGAGACTTATAGCATGGCCAAGGTCTTGGTATGAGTATAACCGACTCCCTGACCTCTGTAATTGAGATGCAGGAAGAATACTGCATTCGTATCAAATGAAAAACTATTTTAACGCAGACAGGAGGAGCAGTTGCCAGGGAAAATAAGTTGATCGAGGAGTTGTCTGCCCCTTGTGGTTTAGTGGTGAGACCTGCTGCCAAGTCTATGATTAGATTGAACATGCACTAATTTAGCTCAGACTTGCAGCAGAGGGATATGCTCTTTGTCAAGCAGTGACAACATAGAGGTGTTATAACTGTGGGTGAGTCAGACCGGTTGATAAGCTGAGGGAAGGGTTGTGAGCGAGAGAAAGGGAGATTTACCAGCTGACCGAACAGCCAGCTGAACACTGTAGGTCAGCGTTGGCAGCACTGTGATGTGTATTGAGACTAAAAAATTGAGCAACAGTCTGACCACATAATTCTCTTTTTTGTAAGGCAGATAGCACGTCCGGGCATCATCCAACAGCCAGATAAAAGCTTAGGTTGCTGACATTGTGCTGCTGCCAGGAGTGTGACTACACAGCTTCAAAGGCAGTGACACGTCAGCTTTTGATCTGAGAATAGGCAAGAGCATCTGAAAACCAGTGGTCAAAGTACAGTTCTCTCACATGTCTGTGCTAAACTGAAACAGCTGCCACCTGTTAACAGAATAACCAGGACAATACAACACATATCCCTACAACACTAGTATGATATCCACAATCTAAGACATCTAGTCTAATATCACAATATCATTATTGTCCAGCTTGTGTCTGCTCAAAACAAGACTGGGGATAAATATTGCAAGAAATATTTGGAGTATGTGTAAACAGATATTTTAAGCCGGCTAACACCATTATCTCATTGAGTCATACTTTTGTTTTTGGAAATAATAATTATCTGTCAACATTTCCTTTGTTTGTCCATTCAAGCTAGCCAATTACTTTTACACAGCTGGTAAACATTGGATCCAGTATGTTTGGGTGGATTTGTGTACATGGTTAAAAGAAAAGATAACGGTGAGGCTATGTTTGGATCGTAGCCCGCTAAGCTGTGTGAGCTGTAATACATTATGGGCTACGTTTCAGTGCTGTTTATTGCTAAATTAATCTTCTCTATCAAGGTTTAGCTGCTGGGTAGACTTCCTGTTTTCCTGCTCCTGAGGAGACACACAGAGCGCAGATAGAGAAGCATCATAGATGATTGGTTTGATTACATTGATGATTGAATTGAGATTCATAACAAGATTAATCATACATCAAGTGGCAGAAGAATTGAGTGATTGTTACCATGCTCTCAAGCTCATTTCCATTTTGGTACTCGAGGAGAAACAATGGAAGAGTATATATATGCTATGCACTCCAGAGATGACTGGGCACACACGGTTGTATTACAGTAGAAAGAAAGACCAGAGGCGATTTTTCACAAAGCTTTTTTGAAGAGGAGTCTTGTCTAAAACCAAGGGCCAGCTAGCCATGAAACCATCACTTTCACTTATAAGAGTGGTGCCAGAGAGAAAGACCAAAGAGAGAAAAGGGCCAGAGTAGCAAGGGGGCTGAGAATAAGAGAGAGAAAAAGCATAAAATCGTATATGCTTCATGACAGGAAGCAGAGAGACAGAGGGCAAAGGAGAAAATAATATATTTGAGTAAAGGAAGAGTTGGCGAAACGACACCTTAGTGCAACTTTTTATCCTACAGGTTGAAATTGATGCTTAATGAGTCTGGCGAGATTCTGTGTTTTTGGCATCAACATCAGAAAAGACAGACCAACGACTTGATCCTTTATCTCTGAAGCAAAAATGTAAAACATTTCACACTATTCTTC
This sequence comes from Clinocottus analis, assembly GCF_023055335.1. Taxonomy (NCBI): domain Eukaryota; kingdom Metazoa; phylum Chordata; class Actinopteri; order Perciformes; family Cottidae; genus Clinocottus; species Clinocottus analis. The sequence continues at coordinate 9,948,164 of NW_027175843.1, forward strand.
TGTTCCATAGAGCTGCATTGTTATCCAAAAACTATTAAAAGCCCATCAATTTGCCGCACTGGGGAACACGTTCCTTCAATAAACACGGCTGGTGTACTTTGTTCTGAGACAATCCCACAAACACCGTCCTGCTGCATACTAAGGGGCACCAAATGTGTATTGTTCCACTACTGAAAATAGTCTGCTTTAGTGATATTTGCTTAAAACTACAGTGCCTGGATATTAAAAAAGATTACTGAGCCTTTTGAAACAATAAAACTATATACGTCTCACCCATTTTCTTCAGTTGGAACCAATGTGTGTGAAACTCTTTTATAATGGAAAGACTAAAGCCGTTTTCATTTTGGTCTTTTGATAGGATTGTTTCACTTGTGGACAAAAATGCCAGACATTGTTTTATATATATATATATATATATATATATATATATATATATATATATATATATATATATATATATATATATATTTAAAAAAGGTTTTGTTGAGTATATTGTGCAAAGAGACAAATGTCTTTATATTCCATTGAAACCATTTGATGAATATATTTACAAACATTTAAAATATTTGTATTCCCTAATATGAAGAACTAGCCAAAGACTAGCAGTACTTCTGTAAATCAAAAGCAAACAGATTTTCTATTTCATAATTATAAAAAATAATTGATAATATAGGCCATATAAAGCTCGAAAGGACAAGCCTTCATTCAAAAGTGGAAGTGGGAAATATATTCAACTCAAAACTGTGTTATACCATTCTTTAAATGTTTGTATGTGGCACATTCCTGATATGGGGACTTACAGTAAAGTGTTACATGTTCAGGTGGTCTAATAGGCTTTTAAAAGGTTAATTTACCTTTTTAAAAATGTGAGAATTTCTATAAAAATGTAAAATCGACAAGAGATGCATTTTGGAGATACATGATTTGTATTCAACTACAATAAGTAGGGGTTTGGCATTAAAAAAAAAGGAAAACAAAATCCGTTTTTTATCTGTCATATTAACAATAATATTCTGTGTCAGTGGAAAAGTGCATTTAGTAAAAATAACATTTGTTTAGTTAATGTAAACAGAAGGCCAACACTTGTGACACATTGCATATGTTGGGAATGCTTTAATATCTTACATATGTTTACAAGCTCCTTTTGAAGGACAAAAATATAATACTAACGATCGTGGTTTGCTCATCGGGTGAGTAAATGCTTCTATCAGCTGCCTTGTCAGCCATTATACATAACTACATGTATCACACACGAATAACACCTTTAATGTCTTCATGATCACACTTCCTGATAATATTCATCTAGGTCAGTGAAAACTAATGCACTGCAATGTTGTGAGGTAAGAGGGAGGTTTTTTTTATGATATTCATTGTGATCTTTAATGAGGATATCAACCCTTTCAGTCTGTAACACTCCACACACACTTACTCTACCTCGTCACATGCCATCACCTTCATACACTGTGATGAAAGCGTGGGCATGATTTTCCTGTTAGTACTGTCAATTTCTTGGTACGCAATTATTTTTTACTGGTCTTCCAAATTTCATCGGTTTCCATGGCAATGACATGCTGTATGTTAGACCACATGGAGATTTGTGTGAATTTGAAGTTTAATATGAAAGAAACACCATCAGTAAGCATAATTGGTTTTAGTTTAAAATGTATTTTTCCCCCCTTTTTAATTTCCTCTCTGTATTTTCTGCCTGGTTGGTTTCATCTGCCTCCCCATTTTTAAAAGACATAGTGCCATCTAGTGTGCAGAGCAACTAGTTGCATGCCAGGGCTGCTTGTTGCAGTCGTATCATCTATTCATTGTCATTACGTTACGTTATGAAGTGAAAGGTATATTTTTGTTGTGTGAAAAAAAAAGCTCCACCTTTCCTTCTTAGTACAGTTTTCTGCATTCAACATCATACATTTCATGTATTTTAGGTTCCTTGAGTACTTTTATTTGGTTACCAATGACTTTCTTTCAAGTATCTGTCTCAATAGAGCGTTGTGTTTGAGAGATGTGCTTGTTGTGGTTGAAATAAATGTTCAATCTGTATAACAGATAAATGTTTGAGTACAGCTTTGTTTCAACTTTGTACATTATGAAGTATAATAATCATGAAGACATTGTCTGCCATCTCTGCCCATTAAATAGCAAACCCTTCTAATGTCAGTCATGTGAAACATGGCATCACTGTGTTTAATGCAGGTGCTGATTAAATATGTATATTACCTAAAGGTAATATACATTCCTTCCCAGTTTAATTCACACTTTTTACTGGCCAGGTTTTGCCAGCAGATCCTGAGAAAAAAAAAGGCAAATCTCTCACTTGTTAAACTAAACTTAATGTGTGAGGTTTAGTCAAACATTGCCAGTCAATCTCTTGCATTGAGTGCAGCCTTGACCCTCTGGGCAGCATCAGAGCTGCTGAAGTGCTTTGGCATCAGTGTGACAGGATTAACACATCAAAAGCAGAGTCAGGGCCTACAGCAGCGTCACACAGTCAGTACAGCACCTTTCATGTTCTGCTCAGGTTCACTACAATTTCACGTAAGCCAGCAGCAAGTCAGACGGAAAAAGATAATGGGGCCAACCTTCTGCTATCAGGCTTTCCCTCAGCTTCAGTGAAATATGTCAAATTCTGTGTTTGATGAAAGATTGGAGTTCAACAGGCTCAAGTCAGGAAACGATATCTGACTGTGTCACATGGCCGGGATGCAAAGGAGCATTTAAGTCTGACATTCAAGCTGAAATTATTGCTGCGAGCCTGCATGGTCTCACTTTTCATGATGCAAACATTCGATAGTCGACGTGGAAGGAAAATTAAACCCAAATAATTTTTGGGGAGTAAAGATGTCTCAGGGTTAAATCCGAAGATTTATAATCCCTTTGATAAGATGTGGTAATAAGGGACGATGGGGCAGTTGTATAATGAGTTTACAAATGAGATGTATCATGAGTGACGGAGAGCTTAAGAATACTTCAGCTCAGTTACCATTTGTCATATATATATATATATATATATATATATATATATATATATATATATATATATATATATATATATATATGATTGTTGTAATACTTTGAGGGTGACAGCATGAATAAAGAAATGAGGGTGTTGTCATCAACATTTAAAAGAAACAAAGGCACTGATCTGTCTTTTTACACATGTTCTTGCTCTTGATAAAGAATGCATAATTCAACAAATTGTGTACGAATGCCCAATAAATCTGTATTTTTCTTCACTCATGCATGTGTATATAATTTCAGCTTTGACGTTTAAGGCTGCAACTATAGGAACACGGCCTTGATTTGTTTGTACAGGCTTTTTTTTCCTCCCATGTAACAACCCCTGTCTTTGCTTAGGTGGTTGACATAAAAGAGAAACTGAAGCTGTCAAAGAAATTCTGGTCCAACATGCCTGAGGCGATATGTGTGGAGGACAGAGTGACCGCTGGAAACGCCAGTGATGAGGAGTGCTGGAATGGACACACCAAGGGCAGGTAAGTGCACCATGGCCCAGGGGGGCGCAGACTAATACAAAAGGTTACGTAGAAGTCCAAAGTCTGTTTAACTCCACTAATCCTAATCAGTCTGATCCTAGAATTAAGGACCAGATTACTTACTTTCCTTGATTAAAACACAACCGTGCAGAAGCTTGCAATACAAACAAAAGGAAGTTGTCTCTGAAATACACTAGTTGATCGTTCTGATTACAACATAGTATACCATAAAGTATAATTTCCTTTTTTAATGACTTTTACAAATTGTCGGTTATGTTATGGAGTAGTGTTTTCATTCTTCTTGAACATGGGCAGCCACCATGTTGCGTGATGATAATCTGATTTCATTGTCAAGGAAAACATTTGCACGAGTGCTCAAAATGCCCGTAGCCATGGCTGAGGTCACAGTTAATTGATTTGTGCTACTTTTATTCATACAATGTATGATTTATGATCAGCATTCATATTTTAAATTCTTTGAATAGCCCTTGAAGCTGATAATTTAACCCTCTATATTGGTATTGCATAAGGAAGCTGCTGTCATTTTCTCTGACCAAAAAGAAAACATAAAATGTGAACTAACTCACTGAGATGTCAAAGGTGTATGGCACCCAGAGTGACCCGGGATTATGGGAAACAAGTGCTGTTGTGTGAGACAATCTCTGGAATGGCCTCACATGGTGGCCTGCTGCTTATATATCAGACAGGAATGCAGGCAGCTGACATGTTTTTCCTGGGGAAATATCTCACAAATATGTCAGAATATTACCTTGAATGATTATTAGGTCAAGCGTGATTGAGGAAAATGTTGTTGTTAAAACCTCAAAAGGCTATTCTTAAGTGCTGTATATAAATTAGACTCGTAGCTTAACATAACTCAATATGTTTGTCTAATGTTACAAATATTGTTTCTCATTGACTAATGAGCCCTCACCAGAGTTCATGTTCTTTTCACAAGCTTCTTGTCAAAAAAAAAGTTCCCTTTGTTGTATTTTTAACCTCAAGGTACTTCCCTGAAGTTCAGAAGGATGGACTGACCCACCAGGTGAACAATCCTGAGGTGGTCGTGGACATCACCCGCCCAGACACACTCATACGCCAGCAGATCATGGCTCTGAGGGTGATGACCAACAAGTTGAAAAACGCCTATAACGGCAATGATATCTACTTTCAAGACTCGAGTAAGCAATTGGCATTTACCTCACACACACACACACACACACACACACACACACACACACACACACACACACATGTGATACATGCTACTTTTGGAGGAAAATGTATTTTTAGTCTTGGTCTCCCTGTTTGGTCAAGTTCATTCTCCACCATGCCACTCATCTTGATAAGCTGTCTACTTTGAAATACTACCTGACCTTGAAGCGGAGGTAATCAACATCAGTAAAGCCGCAGGAGCCACTGCAGGTGCAAATAACTAACACAGGCAGTGTATAGAAAAAAATGCCACCAGTTCCAGTCTTCATCAAGGTATGGGGAAACCTGGAGGCAGCGTGTTGGATGTGCGGTATTCTCCTTCATTTAATTCCACTCCAACAAAGCCCATCCATCCAAAGAAAAATAATCAAATTGGGATTCACAGAGAGTCAAAAACAGATACAAACTGCCATTGTACATGCCATTTCTTTTCTTGATGCACCTCCATTAACCAATATTTTATCTGCTTGTGTGTTCAGCTTAAGTCAAACTGGAAAAAGTTGCATAAAGAAGAGTGAATGATTGTAAAATCTGCTTGTATTGTTGATTCATATTCCATTTTCAGTGATATGCTCAGTTTGGCGTGTGTTTGTTGTTGCAGGTGATGAAGGTAGCGGCTCAGCCAGTGGCAGCGGCTGCACAGAGGTCTGCCCCACAGAAATGAACGTTGCTGCCACCGAAGCCCCGATGGTGGAAGCCGACCGGAGCGGGCCGGTGGATGACGCTGCCTCGCTCTGTGCACCCTCTCTAGCCCTGCCAACCATTTTGTCCCTCTTCGCCCTGGCACTCCACCGACAATGGAGATAATGTTGGAGGAACCGGCTAAACATGGACATGCTGAGTTTTTTTTCTTTTCTTTTTGCAGTTTTTGTATTCAGGCAGATTGGAGCTACACTCAAGCAGACAGTATTCAGGCTGCCAGTCTGGAGGCAAGAGGACTCTAGTCATACATCGTGATTTCCCACTTTCCCAAAGATTGTGCAGCGCCATCCTTATGCTTGATATTTTATGGCATCATTTCACCACCTAACACTGATGCCAAACCAACAAACTCTGCTTCAGAGATTTCTTGCACATATGGCAGGTATTAATGTAGGTCTCCATGTGGAAAAATATAACACGCACTTTGTTTGTTTCAATTTTCTTTCTGCAAAAATTGTTGTGTTGAACAAATGTTGAGAATGTGGTTATTTGATCTACCTATAAGAGGTTTAATGTTTGGTTAACATTATATTTTGAAACAAATACAAGGGATAATGACCTACAATTCTGAAACATTTGATTTCCAGCTATTTTGATTGAATCCTCGTTCCATGTCATTAAATCATGTGCCAATTAATGATTTTTGGAGCAGATGCAACCAGTGAATCATGTTCCTTTATATTTTATTTCTCAGTAATGTCAACCATTTGACAAGAGCTTAGGTTAGGTATAACATCGGTTGGTCATGGGCCTGCTGTGTTCAACAGCTGCCTTTTGCTAAAACTCACATTTTGTTAAAAGGGATAAGATTTACTTTTTATATACTCATTTGCCTTGCAACAAATGTATTATCTGCACAATATTCTCATATCATGCTGGTTTCTCAAGCTTGGCTTCAGGAGTAGACAGCTTCGGCTGAATTAATGTGGAACAAGTATTGACAAACAGAAGGTATCACCAACATGCAATGATGCTGTCATAGTGATGCTGGTTCTGTGGTGCTGTGGGGTGCATGTCCCGGAGAGTAATTAATTAATTAATTAATGTTTGAGAGGACTAAACAAAATTTAATCCTCACTAACGTATATGTTTTCATTCATCAATAATATATTTCTTTTATTTTGTTTTCAATACAGGTTCTTGTCTCTAAGTAGTCACCCAGTGCCTAAGTTCTATCTCACGACTTTCCAGCACTATTGATCTGCAAGCAATGCCCATCAGGAAAGAGTTAATCAAATCAACCATTTATAAAATATATGTAAAACATACTCTGTGGACATGAATAAGCTTTATCAAGGCACAGTAATTGAAAATCATGACCCTGGTCTGTAAATGTGTAAATGGAGATTGCAGCATGAAAAGCACACCCTTTCAATACAGAATCACCATCACAGATGGAAGTCTGCCGCTGCAATTTTTACATTAATTTCCAGTAATTGGAGCTAAAATTGTTTTGTTCTGTATTCTCAGATTAGTCTACAAATATTGTCACAAATATTACATATTTTTTAAGTTTCAGGAATTCTTAATTTGCATAGAGGATCTAAAAAGGTGCCACTTTTGCATGCGTGATTGAATATGCAAAGCTTATCCTGTAACTACTATCAGAGTTTGGATGTTATAGCTATTATAATTAATTGTAGTGTTTAAAACGCTACAAAACTGAAATACTGTTAGACAGGAATAAAAAGTTATCTTTTGCTATTTCTGCAAATGTATTACCACAGGTATTTTAAGTGTGGGGGAATTATTAGGAGAGGAAGTTGCAAACAGCACAAAGTGGTTACAGGAAATGCAAAGAAAGGGCCTCTAGATTTATCTGTAAAGCTTGAACGGTTGTGTCTGCAGCACAGACATACTGGAAGCCGACCACAGTCACCTGTGAAATGAGAATCTGTGGAGACCGGACAGGCCTGAATGCTTCAGTGAAGCTCCTCAGTAGAGCGTACTTACAGAGAATGTGAGAGGCCTGGCACTGCTGAGGGGGGCGGACAAAACCCAGCCTGTATGTACGTCCACTGTTCTCTGAGAGCCCCTCAGCTCCATAACAGCAGCCCAGCTAAGCTTACAAAGCCAAGGAATTAACCAGTGTTATGCCCTGCACAGTATATCAGTGAATATTTGTTCTGCGTTTCTTTATTGCATTTAAGTCAGCGTTTGCATTCTCATTGCACGTACAGAAAATATAGAGAAAATATGTCAAAGGTGTCATTCAAAAGGATTCTTTATTATGAATATTGACCTTACAGGATGCCCTTTTTATGTTTTGTATCATTGAACTTTTAATCGTACTATTTTTGCTATAAAATATTGAAAATGGATGCCTGGAGGGACAAATTATCTGAAAAATTTTATTTCCAACATTCTTTTTTTTTTTTTTTTACAATCAATGCATTTCTGTATGGGGTCAAATCATAATGCGGTTGGTTTGGCGTTTGAATCTAATTTCAAATTAAGAAATGCAAACAACTAGTTGAGCAAATATGCCTTATTGTTTTCCAGTGCAATTGAGATGATTGCATTCGTGTTTTGTTACTCTTATTGAGAATAAATATTTATTAAAACATTCCAATAGATATGTATTGTATATTTGTGTTGTAAAATGTGCATAAAATTATGTGCATTTATAAGATAAAAAAAACTGTATGTAACCAGTTAAAGTATACATTCATTTTGATTGGTCTTGGGACATTTCTAATAATATGTTTTAATGGATATTACATGAATCGCATAAGTGTTTTACATAGATTTGATCTCTAAAACATTTGTCCTGATTTAGGGTTCATATTTTTCTCTTGCATCACAGTAGGGCATACAGAATATTGGTGATTGGCTGCTCCATCCTTCTCAGGTTTGTATAACCTTGTACAAGGTTTGTACAGAACATCTATGCTTCATCTGTGTACTTTCTATTTGTGAAGTCTGCTTTTATCAGAGGTTCAAAGCCTCTGTTTCTCCGTTGACGCAGGTAGAGCACAAAGATAAGGACAAGTGCCAAGAGACCAATGAAGACTCCCCCCAGAGTGGAGCCCAGCACAAACACAGCCCGCCCTCCATCTGCGTCTGTAAAGATGAAGCACAAGTGGAGATGGTCATTGATACTTTGCAGCAAAATATACAAACTAAATGAAAATATCAGTCATATTTGTTCAAATAAGAGGTTTAGAATGGGGATTTGAGAGGTTTACAGGAGACTATAAATTGACATAAACAACTCAACATTGCTCAGCAATGAACTGAAATTTCTTACTTCAAATCTCATAGGCCTCACTGTGTTTTGCAACAAAAACTGCCCTCTGATGGCTAATTTAAAATTTTGAGCCACCCAACAATAGCTCCCGCAAGCATGTATACTCAAGCTAAAACAATAATAATGTAAAAGCAGAATGATTACAGTATTACATGATGTAATTCTTTCATAAGACGTGTTTCTCTTCTTTGCCAGCTGTTTGTCACTCAAGAGCTCAACAAACTTTAGAGACAATCCTATACCCTTGTAGTCCGATTTGAGGTGGGAGTCAGTGAGTTTAAAAGAATAGTTTGAGATGTGCAGATTAAACAAAGATAATAGTGAGAAAACATGTTAATTAGTTGACTTTAGAGGTGCTGTGGGGTTGATTTGTGTTACTTTTTGTAGAGCCAGGCTAACTGTTCCCGTTTGCAGTCTTTTTGCTAAGCTAAGATAGCCTTACATTTACCAGCCAAAAATGACAATGGAGTCGATCGCCTCATCTAGCTGTGAGAATGTGAAACGTATTTCCTCAAAAATTAACACTTGCTCACCATCCAGGCCAATGGCATAAGAGTATCCCAGCTGCTCAGATGTAACGTATATCTCCTCGTTGGTGATCGGAGGGAAGAAGGGAACCATGTTGTAGTCCCTGTTGTGGCCAATGGGGGCCATCTCATCTGGGTAGGTGGCGTTGGATGGAACAAACCTTTTCATCCACTCATCAAAAATGGCATCAGTGAATGCATGGAGCACCTAAAAAAAACACAGGGATTTTAGCAACAGCAAAGCTACCGTGTTACCTGAAGTTACAACATAAAATCAGACTCTGACCAGGAAGATGGGGTCATTGGCAGCAGAGTGAGACAAAGCGCTGGTTCCATTGAGCATGGAATGGACGAGGTTGTGAAGGTTAGTGACGGATTCGTCCAGTTCTCCATCTGGTTTTTCAAACCCCTCCAGAGCATTTCTGTTGGTAACAAAGTCTGTTCAACAGTAGTTTTGCAAAGAAGCAGGAGGTATATTTTTTCTACTATGACAGATGAGTTGTACCTAAAACTAGAGGAGGAGTTGGTGAAGTATGGAGGGCTGTCGAAGTCTTTGATTCCAAGGCAACTTCTGACATCGGTCATGGTGGGCAGAGACATGTTACCTCCGCCCATGATCCCTCTCTGAATGGAACCCTCATTGGTGCCATTACAGAGAGTTACCAGGCGATTGTACTCGTCCAAACTGAAAATTAACGAAATAACAGAAATATTGTGGTTTCTACCAATAAAAACATGCATTCATTTGCCCAACAGTCTCAATTCTATCCCCTTTTCCCCTCGCTAACCTGTCACATACCACCCCCCATCTGGAGAATCTGGACTGGTTGCTGATGAGAGACGGGTTGTCAAGGTTTCGGCCCCCGAGCATAGAGTCAGTACAAACATCACACTCCTTTTGTCCCGTGGCAAAGTTCCAGAATGGGATCCCAAAGTTCTCGTTGCCAGTCAATCTCTGCAGGCAATAGACACATTTAATTAACAGCTAATATGCAATCTCTGATTGCTACACTGGAACTGTGACTTCCCCAGCTTGGATCCGGTCACATCTATATATCCTAGCAGCTTTTTTGTCTCTCACTGGCATTTTTTAGATTTTGGACCAATATTTTTGCATCTCAGAAGTCTTCTACATTCGTTCTAGAATACATAAACTCCAAGGTATTCTTACTGCAGTTTAGGATAAACAAATATTATATAACTTAATGAAAATCGCACCCCCAACTGAGAAATTTACATTTTCACTGTCACATTAGTCTTGTATATTCGAACCGGTTGGTTGAATAAAAAATATATATAAACCATAGTTTTTCTTATTCCTCCCATTCATGGGATTCAATTAGTTTAAAAACATGTTTTCAGAAGATTACACATACCTGTAACTCTCTTTCTAAGCTGAGGAGGTGATACCTGTGCCAGGTGATGAATGCTGGTCCTTTGTGTGAGAAATCAATGGCTTTGAAGGGACGACCGGGTCCTACAGGGAAGAAAACTGATCACGAGGCAATAATGATGCACATCACACACTAACGTGTCAAATAATTATGAATACTATACCTTTTGTTCATGAGTTAACAAATTACTTTTTAATTGTTTTGCAAATAATATAAATTGTTAAAGTCACAGTAAAAAAACATTTTGAAAACACAATTTGCTGCTCCTCTTAATGTTTTTTTAACACCAAAATCTGTAACAATCCACGATTTTTCAGATTTTCAACTTGTATTGCTTTGATAACAATGTGGAAAATGGTAACAAAGGCCTGCTTTTTCAATTATGATCGACAATATATATATATATTTAACTCTACCCTTATAAATCTGCATATACCTCAAATCTATGTGCTCAACAGTATTATGGATTAGGTCTACATCTTATATGAACTGATAAAATCTGGAAATGCTTGGCGCAATCTTAAATAGTGCCACACAGTGCAGAGCTAGTTTAAAAAAAAAATACACACGTTCCTAATATTTTTGTAAACCTGATACTCCTATCATGTTCCTGATAAATCAATCACATAAACAGTTACAATTGTTTTTTTAGTCAAGAAATGTGACCGTGCTTAGTTACCCAGAAGAGTGTCCCGGACAGAATAGTAATGTTGCCAGACAAAGAAGTCGTAGATGGAAATGTTGACAAACTGGGGCTCAGTTCCACTTGGTCCCAGTAGTCCCAGCCAGTGCTGGGTGGCAATGACGTAGTCTGGTTGGGTTGTGGTCTTAGACAGTTCTAGGACATTGAGGAACTCCTGGAGCTCTTCGGGGGTCAGGGAGTGGATGTTTTTCCGTTCCACAGGGGCTTTCCTCTGGTCACAGTTTGGTCCGGTCCAGCCAAATTTGCACTGACCACAGTCATAACCTGCAAAGTTACCTAAAACACAGAGACCAAACTTAATGTATCAAATCATATTGATTTTATTGAGTTTATTTCGGTTTAGCATGACACAGGGAAATATTTAATACAAGTGCACATGACTCACCAGTACATCTGCAAGTCTGATTGAAGAATTTAGTCGGCCACCTCTCTCTGTCATCAACATTTCTCAATCTGTACGGTCCTCCCCAGGGTTTGCTGTCGACTCTGACAGCTGAGCAGTTTCCTCTTCCTGACAGAGAGCCGCACACATTGGCAGAATCTGAGCCCAGAGCGGGGCAGCACTGCTTGGACGTGATCCCCTCCACTGTGCAGCACACGCGGGGGAACTGAGCCTCTGCAGGCTCAAGCCAGAGGAGCATATAAAGAAGACCAAAACCCAGAGCATTCATCCTATTTCACCTGTTTGTTTCCTCCAGTTAGTGGTGACAAATCAGTCCGTAGATCAACTTCCAGCAAGAAGACGGTCGATTAGTTCCCCCTGAAGAGTGTGGAATCCCAGTCTGCTTCGGTCCCCAGTTGTGTATCTTTAAATTAGATTCAGTGATAGTTTAAACATCTGTGAAAACAACACTTAAAGCCAAATCATGTTGCGTTCCAGTCGGTTACATGCACATTAAGAAAGACTCTAATTTATGTTCTCGCTTATGTAGAGCTGAGGAGGATTAAGCCTTCGGTCTTGTGATCATCACCTGACAGCAGAGCAGTGAGCTGCACTAGGATTTGGATGAATACCAAGAAACTGCCCGAAGGGACTAAACAGTTGTATGGACACTTCATACAAAAAATATTAGACTGTCGGCTGTATTACTTCAAATAATAAAACTGAGTAGACTGTACAGCCACGTGTGCACAAATCCAAAATAAATATCAAATGTATTAATGTGTGAACAAACATAATGTAGAGATACTTCTGGAACTACATGTGAAATAGAAGCTTTGTCTCAAAACAAAATAATGGATTTGTTGTGTCATTCTCAGTTATCTAGAAAAATCTGCTTCTGATCCGGAGCTGTTTCTGTAAATCTGTTACATACATTTTTTGGAGGATTAATCACTTTAATCCAGCCAGAAGGGTCAGGTTTCAGATGTTTTGGAGCTTGTTATTTTAGCAGGTCCATTCATATTTTTTGTTTAATTTATTAAACTTTTCACCGCCATCGTGTGCAAAGCTTCTGAGGTGAGAAACTTGAACTTTACTGAAGTATTTCCATTTGATGCCACATGTACTGCTTCCATACATTTCTGAGTTAACGACTATGCGTTTTACTGTACAACATTTTTCTGACAGCTTTTTAGATTGAGATATTACAGCAAAACATTTGATGGGTTTAGAAAACAGACATTGACAATCTTAAATGATTTCAGGAGATAAAAGTAATTAAAAAAGAGAATGTTATACCCCATTGTCTCACCACTCAGGGTTTACTTGTGACCCTCTGGTGGAGGCTTATGGTAAATCACCGGACTGAATATGCACTCACGCAACGGTGTGAGCATCTCATAGTGTCACATGTGATGTTAAATCAGAACATTTTACTGCTGAACCAGTAATTAACATATTTTGCTCAGAATACAACTGTACTTTTTAAAGTGGGATTTGAATGCAGGTTTTTTACTTGTGGAGTATTTTTAAACTGCTATATTCTCATTGAAACAGTACTTGAGTACTTATTGTGAATGTATGATACTGTCACTGTATTTCACATTATTAAACAATAAATAACTACACAAATTTAGTTTATAAAAACAAGGTTTTAAAAAGATATTAGACATGTATTGCTTATTGTGGCAACTAATAGTGTTTTGTACTGCAGTGCATCGTTAAAAAATACATCAACCAACACTGAGATCTGTAAAACTGTGTGCGCATAATAAAAATTAATCAACAGCTTAAGCTTCAAGGTGGTTAGAAGGTATGGGAAGATGTGTCAATTTAGAGTAAATAGAATAAAACGGACTAAACTGCTGGTGTGGTTTCTTAAAAAGCTCTAAATTGAGTTTCTTTGAATGAGTGTGAGCAACTAAAACGCCAAAAAGGCAGAACATTCCTTCTCCATTCATGATTCGTGGAAAAATGACTAACAGCGTCAGAGAGTTATTCAAATAATCGAGTGGATGATGCTGTTCTCCTTTCATCTTTCTGATAAGGAGAAATGAATAGATTTACTGTGTATAAGTCTTATCAATACAGGTTTGAAAGCATAGACTATAAGACAATTTAAACTGAATTTAGGGAGATGGATGTAGTTTTTACAAATTGTCTCTGTTGAATAACTTCCTCTTTTATATGTTTTGTATTTTCTTTCTGCATATTTTTGTTTTATGAATTTCCCTTTTTGGGGGTTCAATTTGTCAAAATGTTAAAACTCATCTAAATTCTTTCTCATTACAATTTTGTTTGTTTTTAACACACATGCCATGAAGGTCAAATCCAAACCCTTCACACACATTCATATATAAGAAAAGCACCCATAAGGTTGTGCTTGTGATTAAAACGATAAACCAGAAGTCACGATGGAAGAGGATGATTGTGTAGTGTGGGCATTATTTGTTTTCACTCAGCTATCATGTTATTTAAGCAGCCTTTGTTCAGAATCAGGAGCCCTACACCCATAAAAGAAGCTTTATAATGGGAGAAACTCCTGATGCTTTATCTCATTGACTTTGCACTCCTAATGCATTCCTCTGGCCTGACATGTGACTGCTGGTAGCATAAGTGCATATAAGAAAAGTCTGTATTCCGCTATACTGAAGAGAAAGTTAGAAAGTGCGTCCAAAAAAAATATACTGTTGTAATGAAAGCTATAAATTGATAAGTGATATATACATCCTAACTGAGGCAAGATTAAGTGATACATAAAGATTTGGAAATGTGTCCCATTCTAATCCCTCCCCTGCTATTATATTTGTCGAGTGTATTCTTAATTGATGAAGCTGTTCTTAATACGTCCATCATATATTTAGTATGTTTGCCTACTTGCATTTATATCCACATTGTATTTCACTGTAAATGCATGAAAATAATAATGAAGCGTGTTCATGATCACAATATTGAATCCAAACTTTAAAAGAAAATCATATTCAATGTTGTTTTCCAGTCAAAATCTGACTGGAAAAGTGTCAGATTTAGAATCAGTGTCCACGTCCAAAATGCTTTTAAGCCTCAGATAAAAATGACAGTCTGCCCACAGACAGACATGAACATGGCCTCATGAGAAATCTCATGTGTGACCACTGAGTCTTTTACACAACAGGCTGTGTGGGGTTCACTGCACTCAACAGGATTAGTGAGCAGAATTCCTGGAAGAAGTCAGATGGCATTCCTCTATAGAAATAATTTCACATTTATGTACATAAAAATAAGTCTGTGAGTGTGTAAGTGAAAGAAAAAAAAGAGTCATAAGACTTAAAGTATATGGGATTCTAACGCATTTACCAATTACTTCATTGTCATTCATCACAGTAATGGCTTATCATGTTTTGAAAAATGGTATGTTTTGCATGCAAAAAGCATATTCCATAAATAAAATTAAAGACAAGATAAAATCAAATGGTATTAAACAAGAAGAAAAAAAACAGACACGCTTAAAGGTTTAGCAAACCAATTTAGGAGTAAGTAAATGACATGAGGGAGCACCTTTAATCCAAACTCACACATACTACACTGCAATCATGTGTTTTTGAGGGCCAAAAGTAATGTGATTTCCGATGGATTCCTTATAATTAAGTATTTTTACATTTAACAAAGGATACATAGTAGCAGTTAAATGTTTTTTCATATAGTTTTTACATTTTTAAAAATAAAGATGAGAACAGAAACAGAATTGTTAATATCCATAATTTACTGACCGTAAAAATAAAAACCAACACTGGATTAGTATATATTACATCTATATAGCAGCTGCAAGTGTGTTTTATTATTATTTGTTTTTCAAATATTATATTTATTTTTTATTTTTTTATAAAGTTCTCTATTATTATATCTATTATGTATCAACGTTTTGTATTTAAGTGATTTATTTTGAAAAAAAAAGTAAGACATCCAATATCCCTGAATTGAACCAGTCGTCTGATCGACCATTATTGTAACTGTAGTGTGAACTGCTGAACAGAGT
Source organism: Clinocottus analis (assembly GCF_023055335.1). Taxonomy (NCBI): domain Eukaryota; kingdom Metazoa; phylum Chordata; class Actinopteri; order Perciformes; family Cottidae; genus Clinocottus; species Clinocottus analis. The sequence goes on from NW_027175843.1 coordinate 9,963,852, forward strand.
TGTATAAATATCCATATTGTGTTACGTTTTTTATTATTCTCCATTATTTGACCTGGCTGTTGGAAAAAATGTTCTCCCCAAAACTGACTCCATCAAAAATGTGTGAATAAACAGAAGCCATTATTCCTACTGAAACACAGGATGGTGCCAGAGAGCCACGAAGAAACCAACTTTCACATATATTAGCGCGCTTGTGTGAAAGACGAATAGTTTTAATAAAGGGAAAATGGGTCTAATATTTAGAAGATGTTTTATCTGGAAACTTCTGCCAATCAGTTCAGGATAACAAATGAATAACTGTCAGTATATTTATGTGGGGATATTTTGAAGTGACAACTTGGAGAAATATATGTATAACAACAAACAAAGGAATACTGCCTAGAGCATATTTTGAATTTGCATATCACTTAGTAGTGGTAAAACTCATTGCATCTACACACTCTCTTTTTATTTGGATTCTTTCTTCACGGATGTGCATAATAGTGCATAATGCAGGCATTACACTTAAAACCATCTGTTATTAGTCTTTCAAACAGAATCACAGAAGGAAGTGATTATTCATTTGTGAAATGGTCTTGTTACCATGGATGAAGATATGGCTCCATTTTCTTGACAGTGTTGTGAATATTGCACTTAACACCCCCACTCTGCATCTGTTTTACAGGAATATGTGCTAGATAAATAAGAGAAGGCCTTTTACATTTTTAATTGAGACCACTTCAGTTACATTTATGAAGAACAGAGCTTAGTGTCCTAGAACCTGTTAAAAAGCATGTGTTATGTGTTTTATTTGGTCTTATTTCATTAATGCTGTGTAATTTGAAGAGCCACTTGGCAAACCCTGCTGGGCTTTTAGGTTTCTTTTCCATATTCACATGCGTATCTTCAATTTTTTTTGTTATTTTTTAATTAGTCTTTAATCGAATTCCTTTGTGAAATACAATACTTAAAAAAAACGATGGAAAATGGACAAGGATGGTCACGGAAATGTTGTTCAGCGAGCACTGAACCGTATACAATATACATTTTTTTCTTTATTTAAACAGACATGATGAAACAACCTCATTTTCAAAATAAAAACTGCCTATAGGTCAATATAAGTTTACAATAATCAATTGTGGTAATTATTCCAACATTCTGATAAAACTTTAACACGTCCTGGTCGCCTGATTTTTAAGAACTCAACATGTCTCTCCTCTTCTGACATTTTTTCTTTCCTATGAGAACACATTGAATCCACATTGTATGATGTATCTTACATTTTCACTGCTTGTATCACAAAACAACTTTGACTACATCTCCTACAAAAGTCTCTTCTCTGTCGTGTTTTTTCTGATATTATGAGAACATTTCGAGTTGTAGCCATTGTGGTTTTTGGTCATGAAGAAAAAACAAATGTCAAAAAGAAGATCATTAGAAAATATCCGATGCAAATATCAACACTTAAATAACACTACTTACGGTAATGGTTATATGTATAGTATTGCCTTTATATTCACTATGACAATATATTCTGGTGACAGTGGTACGGTGCAGACAGAGAGGAGGATGCAGTGACTACAGACAATAGCAGGGGGGCAGTGTTGCTGTTTCTGATGGACCTGGTTCACTGGAATGGCCCGAACAGTTTGCATTTCCTTCAGGATGCTCCCAGAAATATGCCATGAAATAGTCTAGTATTGGACATCTTTGTACTTTAACTGTCACCATTTCAAATATAAAGCATGCCAAGCAGTGACTGACAGTATATACAGTGGGCTGGGTGGTATGCAGTTAAATGAAATGACTAGCCTGCATAGAGTTTTAATCCTCTTTAAGACTCCTATCCATCGCCAAATTAATATCTAGGGGCCACATATTCCTCTGCACTAGTTTGTACTTGTATAACCCACTTCTCCAGCAAACTGATAAAATTATTCACTGGAAAATAAGATTAATAGTTATGCTGCAAAGCATGCTTGAGGTCAATTATTTGGGAGATGCCAATGATATAGTCATTACGCTATAAAGCAAATTCAAGGACAAGCAGCATGAAGAACTGTGTTGTAGATTAATTGCCCATAAAGGTCAACATGCGTTCAAATTGATGAAGATGCTATCCATTTTCATCAGTAAGAAGTGCACAGTATATGGGAAACCTATAATGCTCATTACATGCATTTAAATGAGTCTGTCCCAATTACTAATCAGTCTCATGTACCATTAGAGATGGATATTAGAAATACAAAACAGACCCCTGGGCATCATTTACTCAGAGTATATTAGAGTTTCCTTTAATATTAATGTTGGCATTTGGAAAATGAAAACCCACAACCCTCAACAACTTTTTCTAATATTATAATATTTCGAAGGCGGGAGTCTCACCTATTATTACTTAAGCTAAAATTGCTGGAAGTGTGTCACACTAAAGGACTATTGTTTGAGAATAAAACATAGTAGTGTGATACATTTTTGTTCACAAACAACAACAAAAACTAAACATTTTCCTTCTGAAAAAAACAAAACTATACTGTTTATTTTGCTATGCCCCAATCAGAATATTGGCTAGACCCTTCAGTGATTCTTTCTTCAGTGATTCCCGCCCACCTCTCTGGCAGCTTACCGATTTACATTTGAGCATAATGCAAGCATTAGAGGAGGCACAAGGCAGCCCTGATAAGTTACAAAGTGCTCCAGGGGTAAACCTCGTAAGAGAGGGTTTGGAGTTATTTACAGCGTTCAAATCCTTCAAAAATTCATGTCTGGAGGATGAGATTGGTTTTGCAGTTGATGCTTTGCACACAAAGCAAGCACAATACATATGGAGGGTGTTTAGCTGTAAATGACCAGATGACATTAATTCTAATTGACTGATCTCATCCCATGCTTAGGACCAGTGTGTATGATACTGCTCAGGACACAAGGGTCCTGTCAAGGCACAATGTTGCGCACAAAAAAACCCAGAAAAACAGAGATTGGCTTAAGAAATGAGGAACACAGAGAACTAAAAATGATTTTAAATGCAATTTAATTTTCAATGAAGCAATACTTAAGTTGTATGGCATTTTCTATTCAAAGATATGTTTTGATTGTGCAATTCTCATAATAAGAGTGCTCAAAAATTGCAAAGCCATTACAAAGGAGGTTAAAGGCAATGGAATTCCTTCTTATCACAAATGCTTTCTGTACAGTTGTTCCATTTGAAATGCATTTAATTGCAAATAGAAAAGAAGAGAGAGAAAGCCAACAATGCGAGGGTCTGAAGCATTTTTCTCGTCTGCTTTGAGTGAGCGTATTCAAATCTAAGCGGGCCAGACAATGAAGGAAAGGAATCGTGCTCTGAATAGCCTCCCTCTCTCCCTCTCTCTCTCTCTCTCTCTCTCTCTCTCTCTCTCTCTCTCTCTCTCTCTCTCTCTCTCTCTCTCTCTCTCTCTCTCTTTCTCTCTCTCTCTCTCCATCCTTTTCATTCCCAGGCCAATTCACAGCCTTCCTCCTCTCTGCTGGTAAGGGTGGGCTTTTCCCTCACAGCTCAAACTTCTTCCGAAGAACAACACATCCACCTGATTGCAGTAGCAGCACACATGTCGATATTCCCCATCCCCCAGGAGTCTGGGGTCCACTGTAAATACCGTTGATGACAATCGTCATGACATATTCTGAGACCACGGTGTGCTTTACCCACTTGTTTGACAAGGATGCTGCTCCTTGCTCGCATCCGGCCCTTCTTCGAAAGCCATGGCCAAGTCTTGACCCGGGATCCCTCTCCCCTCTCCTTCCACTGAGGGGAGGAGTATCTGCGATCATGGGGCACAAAGTGCTTGAAGCCTGTGTCTTTGTTGGGGCAAGCAGGGAGAGAACACCCCCCAGCAGATATGCTGACAATCTCATGGGAGCAAGAGAAGAAGTTGAAGCAAGAAAGTGCACCCTTCAAACTTTCCAGTGCAGTGCTAGGAATTCTATTTTTTCTCAACAAAGATTTATACATATTTATACAAGCCCAAATACTGATAGGAAGGTGGTAGAAAAAAAATCTTGGAATTGCAGAGGTAAACTATATGTAAATGCCATAAAGTAATAGACTTGTAGTGCAAATCACACCATTTTATCTTTAATTTTGCTTTCGTACCCTCCCCACTCCCCCCCATCCTCTTTCCTCTGGCTTAAAGGTGCATCAGAGATATGCATTTAAGCATATTCAGAACACGGGGCGTGAAATTAAATGTGTGGCAGAGTGAGAAAAATATACAGACGCTGGAGATGCCTTAAAAATAGTCATTTATGCAGATGGAGAGGAGTGAAATCATTTGCAATGGGATGACCCTCTCTCCAAGCATTTCTCCCCTCACTGTTCTTCCCTAATCTTGCACTGTATCTTCATTTTTCATTGAACTCGCCAGTTTGCTGCTAAGCAGCCTTGTAGATAAGGCAAAGTGCTAAAAGGAGACGACAGAAGGAGCTCAGTGGGCCCGTTTCTATTGCACTTTCACCCAAGGCAATGGGCAGAATTTAACGGATTCCTTCCAACATATGTTTTTGCCAGATAAGTAAACAGTGTGTGTCGGAAATGAAAAAAAAGCATTTGCAATTTAATGACATTACAGCTCCCAGCTTAGCCCGCCGTGCTGCGAGGCGAGGAGCAGAGAAAGGGGAGAGCGGAAGAATGGAACCGGGTGTCATCAATGTTTTTTTTTTTCTTTTCCCTGCAAGAAGCAGCACTGAATTCTTCTTATTCTTTTCAAAACCCTTCCCTTCTCTATCCCTACCTGCTATTTTGTTCTCTTGGCCATAGTTTCCTCGCCTTTGTCAGAATGAAATTATCTATTATTTTATTCAGAAAACTTGCCATCCCCTGCCATTCTACCGTCACCAACATCTGATTCTTTCAGATTTCCTCAGCTAAAAAACACATCTAGCCTGGCCACGGGTGCTCCCTCTCTCTCTCTCTCTCTCTCTCTCTCTCTCTCTCTCTCTCTCTCTCTCTCTCTCTCTCTCTCTCTCTCTCTCTCTCTCTCTCTCTCTCTCTCCCTCTTCTGCACCCTCACACTCCCTTACCCTCCTTTGTCTGGCTTCATCAAAGTGCAATAGATGCTTGGTACAATAAAGAAGAGCAAGCCTCCATGTTGTCATAACGTTCAGACCTGTGACCAGTAGGAGCTAAAGAGAGAATCACCTCAGAGGCTATATTTCAGTGGCGGTAAACGATCTATCCGTCCTATGTGAAACTCAGTGATTTCCCTCTTTTCTCCCTGCGGGCTGTCAGGCAGCTGCCTTATTATAGAAGGCTAATTGTGCAGGAAAGCAGATTATGAGAGTGGTAGGATGTACTCCTTGACCATGTGCTAATGTGATGACAAGTTTGGGGACCCTCTAAGCAAAAGGCGTCGCACGCCAGGGCACTTTTGGCACTGGCTATAATCTGCCTTTGGTATTAACTCAGCAAACCGACTTGTTTGAGTATGGATCAATCGCTCGCTCATTATTTTTACAAGAAAGCTTTATATTCAAGGCGCTTTCCTGGTGTTGATCTCTCATTAACCATGCTATGTAAATGCACTGGCAATCCCTGTGTAAGGGATACGTCACCCCAGGGCCCAGGCTTGCAGAAGCATGTTAAGGAGAAGAAGGGGCAGGAAATTTGGGTCAGTTGCCTTCGCCAAAACTTGAATTTCAGGTTTTGCTTAAAGCCCCCTGCTCAGCTTTTCTCTTTTAATGTGTTTTTGTTTGGTGATGTTATGTTTTAAATGTCAGCCCTGGAGCTGTCCAGCAATTTAGGAGGCACAAAAAGCCCTGTCTCAGTATCGCTTCCAAGTGTTCGTGTTACCTCTGTAATCGCTGCTGGCTGCAACATTACACACACTCCATTCACTCGTGGTTCTTTTATCGCCTCTGAGTGTATTGACTGTACAGGTAAAAGGTTAGATAGGGTCAGAATGAGGTGATAATATTACAGGACAAATAGAAACGCCTGATTCGCCATGGTAAGTGGTGATATGGAGTTATTAGCCGCCAGCCACTAAACTAACTTATTTATCTGAGCAGAAAGGGCCCGACATGTGCCACTGGATCTTAAATCTGCATGAATTGAATTAGCTGTCAGGATGCATTGTGCATCAAATTAAGGGGGGAATATTTCAACTTGTTTACTCATTTCTTATACAAACATCCAACAATCCATGGTGCTCATACATCTGTTTGCCTGACAAGAGATCATGATGCACGTGGTAGGAGAAATAGAGGATTCTGCCATATTTGGCTTCACTGTGCGCTGGCACGGTGAATGACGCAACAAGAAAATGAACCTGACAGCAGCAGGCAACAGCTCGGCATTTCCTTTGCGCCCTACATACATAAATCTCTTATTATTGCTCTGTGTTAGCTATGTATATTTTTACACCTGTCTGCACTAATATCAAAGTGTAGAGGTCTGCTTTTAGATATTCATGTTCATTTGTGTCTCCTGTTAGAGTTTGTATGTGAGCCCTCTCTTTTCCATTTTGAAAAGGACTGTCAAGGGGCACTGTTCCACTTGACCCATTTTATTTTTTTCCATACTTTTTTTTCATACAAACAACTTCAGCGTGCTTGAATTAAAATGCTGGAAGTTCGAGACTTTTTCATGGATCAGGAGGAACATGTTAACGTTGTGTGCTGCCATACTTTTAAACGTTGTTGGTAACTTGGACAGCGATTTACTTTGCAAGAGAAGAGGCCGAAGAAAACCATGTACCTTATATGTGGAATTATCATGTGAACATCTTGAGAGAGACAGAGATGCTGCTTCAACAGCTCCTAGCCTTGTAAAAATGTTCTTAGCAGCACAGTGAGAGTGAAGGCCAGATTTTTGATTGCTTTCCCTGTTTCACATCCTTTTATAGATTCAGTTTCTTCCCACACACACAAGCAAACAAAGCAGGTGTAAATACAATGTGCAAAAGCCATTACCTTCAAAGTGACCCTTTCTGTTGTAACAAAGAACATGGAAAATGTCCACAACACTATATGACCAGGCACAGCGTGATGATGTGGCTAAAGAGTGTGGGATGTCTGAAGGACCCCTGCATGTGATGTCTCGCAGGACCATTCATAATAGATTTGTTCGGAGGACCTTCACATTACTTCCCAATTAAGGTATGAAGTCATGCTCCTTCATCAGTATAACTAATGGCACATTTCATGAACCAGCCATGTTTTCAGATTAAATAGATGTGTTCTGCAAGTGTTGGATTTTCTGCTGAATATGATAAGCTGCACGAGTTATTTCTCTGCTGTCATTGTGGTTCATACACGCGCATTCTTTATATCGTCATTACTGAGGCATCTATATGGTTGTTCCAGTGCATTACACACCGTGGCTCCAAAACTGTGTCTGTGAGGAAAAGCGACGACAGACATGAGATCAATGTCGGCTCTATTAGACATCACTGCACCTGACATTTTACAATTCAATAACAAACACAGCAACGATGAAGTCACCTGCAATTTGAACTAGAGTCTCTTTCACAGAAATGTGGTGCACACAGAATCAGAAGCCGTCCTCTATACCAATGGAGAGAAAATCCAAGTTTCCATCCACTGGACGCCGGCTTCCGTATTCCAATATTTCAGGAAGAAAGATTAGCTGTGGACCGGCATATCATTTGGCAATGATCTACGTATTTTGCCACTGTTAATTACAAGAAGTCTGCACAATTTGACTGCTAAACCACGATATCACAATACAGGGTGTGGATCCCAAATCAAGCTTTGCACACCATAATCCTGTTAAAATGTAGTAAATAATCCCTGTAAATTAATGTTGGCAATATTTCATTTTAATAACTTCTTGAAAGAATTTGAGAAAGAGGGGAAATTGATGGCATTTCAGCTCACTTACTTCAAGAGTGGTTATGAGTGTGCAGGAGGAAATCATTTCTTCTCATTAAAGGTGCAATCTTCGAGCCCCCCAGATCTTTGTTGTAATAACTGGAGAAAATAATCTCTTTTATTGATAGGCACATGTGGCAGAAAGTATGCCAACTGACAGGTACTTATCTTTTGCCTGTGTCCTGTGTTATAGAAAGATATAATTCTTTGTGACTGCTCCTCGGGGCATCAGCTCTTCAACTTCATTATTTTTACTTATGATAGATATATTTTCCCTTGAAAACCTGAGAATTAATACGAGAGCCAGCAATCTCAGCCAGCGGTCATTTGGAAATGGAACAAAAAATGTCATGTCAGTTTAAAGAACATTTTTTAAGGCTGCTCAATGACATTATTCTAATTTATTGATGGATTCATAGAATAATATTATGCCTTATGTTTCGGGTTATTAACTTAAGGATTTAAGTGGCTACCTAGCAGCAATAAGATCTTTTGAAAATGTATAATCGTGTCAAATATTCAATTGTGTCACCTACAACATCTGTACTTCTTTTACATGTGTTTGTATATATTATTCTCATCCTAAATAGTATATTTTCAAACCAGCCTTTGTAATATCTCGCCGTGGCTTCTGATAAATTGCTCCTTCTTAAAAAACTAAATATGAATATAAAGTTATTAATGCAGTGAGTTCCTTGAGACAGCAGTGGGAGCTTTAGAGTCTGTTTCTCACTTATCTTATTTCCTTCTCTTTTTTTCTGACTGGGATAAAACAACCTCATATTTGTCTTTATAGCACATCTCTAAATTGTTTTCTCTCATGTGCCCAGAGACTACAGACTATCCAGAAATAATGGTTCAAATCTCAATCAGAATTTCCGCAGATTTTGAGTGGGATCCATATCCATTGTTAATTCTAACTCCCTGTTGTTTGGGTTTGCACAAATCTCAATAATAAAGTTAAAGATTGTGATGAAACTGGTGTTTTGTTAAATTCAATTTTTTTTTTTAAATTAAATTAAGTAATTACCTTAAAGCAATTTTTGCACAAAACAACACAACAATTCATGTGTTATATGTGTTGTCTGTATTGTATGAGGAAATACATATTTCTTTTGTTTGCCAAAAAGTAATTACCGACAAAGA